>NC_056763.1:25548115-25857661 GCF_018687715.1 Carya illinoinensis
CTGACAGTTATAAATTAATTATGCTATGGAAGGTTTTTTTTTTTTTTTTTTGGCCTTTTCCCTAAATTACCTAATTGATCATTAAGAATAGGAGGACTTCAATTTTTTGTTATTGAGTCTACAACGTAGCTAGTTCATAGTTTGGTGTATTTCAATTTTTTTATTAAAAAAATTACTTAGATATACACTTTGAATAAACTGAAATAAAAATTTTATGTGTAGTCACTTTTACGTATTTTTTTACAAATTTTTTTAATATAATTGACTACGTCATTTTTTAAATATAAAATAATTATTTTAACCAATTACATTAATAGAATATGTAATAAATATATAAAAGTGACTATATCAAAACCAATGTAGATTTTTTAAAATGAATTAAATTAGTTGTTTTTAGATTAATATAGATACAGTTTTAGCGTTTGTATGCTCGTCATGTTTGCTTTTTAAAAAATAATAGAGCCCGCCATAAGTGGTAAATTTTTATAGATGAGTTTTAGATTTATTTAAAGTTTCAGAAAAATTGTGCAGAGCTTGCACATTCTCTATATAAATAATTTCCTATTTTTAATACCCCAATCAATTTGCATGATTGTTATGTACTATTTATTTAAATTCAATTTAATAGATAAATGATAAATATTTGATTTATAAATAAATTTTATAAAAATAACTTACAAACTGAATTTTATTAATATGGTGCGTCAAATTATAATTATGACATATTTTATATTAATTACGAACGCAGTAAATTGCCTCATGTTTAATAATCAAGATAAAATATTTAATGACAAATCTTTTAGCTTTTAAAAATAATTTAAAGAAAAAGGAAAGAAATCGCCAGTTAATAATTATTTGTCTTCTTTTGATTCTTGTCACTAATTTATTTTTCTAAATGTTGGCCATAAATCACATCATGCTGATTATCTTCATCTAAATTACGGTTTAAATAATAAGATAAGATGAGATTATTTTAAATAAAAATTAAAAATTAAATAAATTATTCTTAAAATATTATATTTTATTATTATTATTTTAAAATTAAAAAAATTAAACTATTAATTATATTTTATATAAAAAATTTAAAAAATTATAATAATAAAATGATATGAATCAAAAATATTTCTCAATCTAAACAGAGGCTTATCCTTATCCGATTGAGTCATCGGACAAATTTGAATCCAAATTATCCAATGAATGATGTTTGCAAAAATTATATGAAAATAAATAAATAGATAAGAAACGTATCCTTTTCAAAGTATTTTCAACGGAGTCTTATCCTAATTCTCTTGAGTCATCGGACAAGTTTTAATGATGTTTGCAAAAATTATATGAAAATAAATAAATAGATAAGAAACGTATCCTTTTCTGTTGAAAGGGACGGATTTCCGTCACCAATATAATAATGCTTTGGTTTATTTATTTATTCGGAAAAAAATAAAATAAAGGTTGGATTCGAAATGATATTCCCAAAAAAGCATTATAAAAAAGGCAACAAAAAAGTTAAAAGATTTTTTAATTTTTTTTTCAAGAATATATTCTTGATTTTAAAGATGGCAACAACAATGTAAAAAGATACAGGGACGAATCTTTTTATGGCAACCCATGAATGCCGGTGCCATTGCTGTAAAAACCGGAATGTTGAATTCAATTCAGAGACGGTGGACTTCGTAATCTTTTAGGGCGGTTACATACGTGTCAAGCATCCATGCAATACAGCACCGACCACTCCACCCCCCTTTAAAGGCGTCCGCGTCTCGTCACGAAAAGGTCGGTGCGTAGCTTGCGTGATACCCGTCAACTCTACATGTTTCGGTTTGATTTGCTTATTTTTATCCTTGAGTACAATAAATAAAGAGTTTGTTATAAATAATCATTTTCATATTTTTTTATATATTTTATTAATATAATTGATTAAAATAATTATTTTACATTAAAAAATTTGATACAATCAATCATAATAATTACTGTAAATATAATTTTTTATATTTTTTTATTCATAACTATGCTTTTAACGTGTTAGAGTCGAGTTCAAGGAATCTCAAATTATGAAAATAATCAGAGTTGGGACTTTGCATGCTTCGTTCAAAATCAAGAGAATTAAAAAATGGAAATAAAATATGCAATTTTAAGTAAGTAAATGTTGATCATCCATCACGTAAAGTGCGCAATTGCTTGAATCATAGAGTGATATATGAATTAAGCTGAATTAATATTTGATCCTATTGATTTCGTTGAGATTCTCCACTTCTAGTTTCCTATAGATGTATCCAAAGATTAATGACTTGGAACGAGAGATGGTTTATTGTTCACATAACGCTGTAAATAGTGATTTATTTATTTTTCTTTATAATATGATATATTGATTAAAAAATTTATACTCATCAGCTCTACTCCACACAGCTACTTTTATTTTTTATTTATTTTTTAATATTTGTATGGTATAAAGATGATGAATAGAAGAATTCGATTAATTATCATTTATTATCTATGAGCTCAAGTCAAAGTTTAAAGCCTAAATTACATAGTAATTTAGTTTGACTTCTAACTTTTAGAACTCGACATTCATGGTGACCTACTATATTTACACAGGAAGGATGGTAACCATTTTTCTTTTGACGTCTTCATTCATCTACTTATAGTCAATGACTTAAACACCATATTCATAAATAGTAGAATTTTTTTTAAAAGGAGCTTATAGGTTACTCCTTTGTAATTTGAACTTTGTGACATCCCTGCAATAATAACAATAGTTAAAACTCAACTATCCATCCATCCAAAAACGTTAAAATTATTGGATATTAATTTAATTAATCTTTAACATTAAGATGATAACAAATCGTGGATATTGAGGATATTTGTTACCTAATTCCAGCCATGAGGCCATACTATTCTATGATCACCACATAAATGAGTATGACAACTGCATGAGAACACAATATCAACCTGATTCTATTGATGCATGAAAAATGGCACAAGTCAGAATAGGAAAAAAAGTTTTTCTAATTTGTTATGATGACTCGAGCCTTGATCGATGTGGTCTGGCACCACCTGTAGTGGTTCGGTGCAGCTGTAGGGTATCGATGCGTACTTTCATGACAGTGAAAAGAAAATATGTGCAAAGAAAATAAAGAGAGATGAACACATATTTACATGATTTGGCATAATAATGCCTACGTCTATAGGCGTTTGAGGATGAGAAATCCATTATAATATGCTTATTATAGTCTCTTATAGCCTCTCATTTTACAATAGAGATATTGAATATATTTGATTGTGAAGATCCCTTTGCTAGAGCTCCCTTTTGAGAAGTTGAAGAAGAATTTGAAGTCGAAGAAGACTCCTTTGAAGTTGTTTGGACGCCCCCTTTTATTTAATACTTCTTTATGCATGCCCCCTACAGTGGTGAGGCATGATCCGCTTTGCGTGTCTGACAACCTTTCCCTTTCCCACTTTCTCTTGACACTGTCCCCTTACTTCCCGACACACTCTTCTCCATTACCTCTATGCTTTTACTCTTGTATCCTAGTTGTCACCTGGTGGATTGCGCTGGGCTGGTTTTGGCCTGAATATTTCACCCCTCATAGCTTCCATATTTGCATGAATTAATTGAATGAGATTAAAGTAAAAAACATACATGCAAGGTTCTTAATGAAAATTGTGTATCCTCTTGTATAAAGAAGTCATTTTGTAAAGATCGCTATATTTTGATTTTCTTCAATTAATAAAATTGCCATTTCAAAGCAGGATATTTAATGGAGGGAGTATATATTTTGCGCTACAGTAATACTTCTCTCTGTTCATTTGGATTTGTCAGGACGTTCATAGTCTTGACCAAGAACAGAGTGACCTTCTCTTTGATGGGGAGAACAAAAGAAAGTGTACATCACCTTCAATGGTTATTCAGTGACATAAACAAAGCAAAATCTTTCATGCAAAGGCCAGAATGTCTGGATGTTCAGAAGGGAAGTGTTTTATCTAAGGTCCCTTTGTTACATATGGCACTGTAGAGAGCTGCTTGTTCTTCCCAACTTTGCAAAGTTCCTTCACTTCACGTTTTGCATCAAAAGTAGTTGGAATCTCATGTCTGTGTAAAAGGAAGCAGGAAAGTCTGTGTTCTGTGTCAAATTTTGAGGAGAGCTTTAACTGTTGCTGTAAATTTATCAGGATATGTAACAAAATTTTAGTGAATTAAGTGTCAATTTAAATTTAAATTGTGATCTCCTTTCCTCTTATGGAATGTGCTAAACTGGAAGCGTGGCAATGTTACAATGTACTGGGAAGGACGGAGGAACTGAAATTGAAAAAAGAGCAGGAAAAGTTGAGGTTATGGAGGTGCGGGGAATCGAACCCCGTGCCTCTCGCATGCGAAGCGAGCGCTCTACCATATGAGCTACACCCCCTTAATGATGGTCGTTGTTGTCTCTTATTTAGATAATCTTCTTTTGTTGGTCATTTGTATCTAAAAATAGAATTAGCTAAAGATCAAGGATGCAGGAAGAAATGTGCTCATTCCAAATTCCTTTCCGGGTCTTTAAAAACAAGACCCTCCAAGATTTCTCGAGGATATGGAATCATTGGCTTCACATCAACGGCTCTCTCTCTCTCTCCAAATGGCTCCAAGTCGACCGTAGCCTCTCTGATTCTCACGCCACTTCTTGTTTCAACAAAGTCTTCTCGCAACCAAGTCCAGTTACAACTCCGATTAACAAGGTTCCGACATTGATCTAGCATCTTTAACCCTTTTTTATTTTTATTTTTTGGGAGGGCAAGAGTACATATAAAAGAAAGAAACGACCAAGGACAATGGCTAGAAAATGATCAGAAACAAGACGCAGAATATTTTCACGTTCTAGCAACTCCAGGCTATGGCAAACCTTTCGATTTCAGTACTCTTAAGGGCTAAAGAAAATAAGCAATGAAATCAACGCGCAAGAATTAGCCTAAACAATCCGTAATAAAGTGCATTACATTGCCAGTGAAATTCAAGCGAAAGGAAATAAGGAATTACAAAATCATCCATTGTCAACGAAAAAGGCAGTAAAACAAATTTAAAAAGGAGAAAGGCCTTAGATTCTGCATTCGGCAACTCTTGGCTATTCCAACTTGCGTTTGCAGTCAGATCCGGTTAACACAACCACCCCTACTCATGCCAAGATATCCGTTCCAGATGGCACTAGTTCGAATTAGTTGCCCACTCTGCCTCTTGCCCATGGTGGTCTTCGTACGCCACCACTGCTGTGTTGTTGTTCAGCATTGTTCTGCCGTGACAATATCCTCATCCTTTGCTCCTTCATATTTGCAAACAGTGAGTCCAGAGTTTGAGACCTATGCTTGGGCACTGCATTTCCCTTCTGCGGCAGCAGCTGTGACTGCACACAAATATATGAATCTCATCAACACGATTAAATTTTGCATAGCTAGACTGGCAGTAAGACCACTAGCCAGCTAGCACTCTGGTGAATGACTTACATAAACCCTCACAAAATCCAGCATAGAATAGACAAGTAGAACTACTCATAAGGCCATGTAACTTCCAGAAGCCTTGCATTAGCATCCCTCTTGGTTGATAATGGTAGGTTATATTCTCTCTCTTGTTTGTTCTCACCTCCAAATGTCATCTACTTTGCAAAGAAAGTTTTTAGTAGACCATTGAAAAGAGAGATTAGCTTTTTCTTCTTTCTTTTCTTTTCTTCAGTGGTAGACCAAACATAATGCAATTTTTTATTACAGCAACCAACGCTTGCTGATCCTACTAAACAATGTCATAAATCATTTTCAAAGTGGGACTTCATCCCACACAGCAACATAAAAGAATACCTTTGCATAAGAGCCTCCATTTGCACCTCTCCTCGGAGGAACACCATCCCTGCACCAGAAATAGAAACAATGATTGGAGAGCTTAAGACAGGACACACCATCAAGAGCTGAGTCCAACAAGGGAGATAGGTAGAGTTCAGAACGCCTGTGCCTATAGGAACTAATAATTAAACCACCACCACCATTGCATTTGCGCTCACTTGGTTGAGAGTCAAGTGACTTACCATGTGGATTCTATCTATATCCTACTAACAGAATGTTGAGACAAACCATTTCAGGAAAAAGTAGTCACTTCAAGAAAGTGAAGATCAGCACACTGCTGTATGAATTCTTTTATACCACATCTCTTTCCAATTACAATGCACGATCTAGAATTGAGACCTCACACTCTGGTCATGCGGAAACAAAAGAGAGACAATTACAAGACAGCAGATCTGGTAAAACCCAAAGGGGCTCATTTTGCTTTCAGTTCAATAAAGAGACTTCGCCAAGGACACTTTGAGTTGTGTTGGAAACTTGGTGTCTGCACCACTCACGGAACTGATAGAAACTTTTGTAGAATGATGAGTATCCAATTTCACACCTAGTAAAACTAGGTTAAAACCAAACTACATTGCCAATATGCCAATACAGCTGCCAGCAGCTAAAGGAACTTCAAAATAAATAACAGGAGCAAAATTCTATGCTCTTTGGCATTCAGCTACCCCAGTCTCTCAGATCTCAAACAAAGAATGTACCCGAAACAGATGAATCTGTTTTAGTTTACCAAGAACCATCATTTCAGTTCCATCCCATGGTATACATTCAATGATAATCCGATCGTCCAGGAAGCTGGCAAGAAAGAACAAGAAAAGCATAGATGACCAGCCAGTCAGATAGATTAGAAGAGGCAGACAAGTTCCAAAATGCAGAAATCTCCTGAATTAAGAGATCCTACGACTCACGGGTGTCGATCACACGGCATTATATTCCCAATTCACATAAATTATCAGAATGTATGAACATCAACAATGCGTCGGGGATGGAGGAACAGAGCAAATTGTACGGACCAGTACCACCTATCACGTCTCAAGAATGAACAATCTGACAGATCAAGGGAAAAACACTGCATCTCACCAAGGAGCATATGGAAGAAGAACCATACATATGATGATATAACTGCTACCTTCAGATAGACTGATGGAAACATAGCGACTGCTGCATTTACTAAGTAACTAGAAAACATTCAGTTTACACCGCAAGACAAGTAATTTTTTCTTATCCAGCAATGAGCCACTTAAATGCACAATGTTAGCTTGTCCAGTGCATATGATAGCTATCTTTGCATAACACAGTTGCATGAACTTCCACATCACACTTGATTTCACAATTTCATTAACCCATCTCCTTTCAGTCATATCCCTGTTCATCACTTGTAGTCCACTACTTCAACAGCCAATCCCAATAACAAAACTCCAATTTCCAAAGTAGCATGGCCACCACAAAATTGACATGCACCATTCAACCTATGATGCACCTTGGACACCACATAGATAAAGGCATGATGCAGGCCTGCTATTCAGAATTTCATGATGGAAATATTCCCAAATAGGTCAATTCCCATAGAAAGCATATCATATACAGACTTCCACAACATCATGCAGTTTGATGAACATTAACAGAAGCACAAGGCAGATGTGATGAACATTATAGAAGAACCCAGATTTACCTGCAATAATTCCACAATTAGATAATACCATTAGATGGTCAATTGTGGTTATTAGCATCAGAATTGAGGTTCAAGCCTTGTTACCCAAAAAAATTTTGTTTAAAATTAATAATAGCTAGATAACTGTGGGATGAAATACCTTGATTTGTTCCAATTAGCCGCTTTGTAACTTCTGAAAGCTCTATTACGAAGTGGAGCAGCTGGAGCCTTTCGTGCAACGTCAGTTGCCAAAGGAAAATGGTTCTGCTGGAAATTTGATCTTCTCTGAGCTAAGACACCCTGTTTACCGTGTTTGAATTAGACAAAGAAAGATGAGATCTCAGGCAACATATATAAGCAAAAGTAAATACTTCAATTCAGCAGTAACTGTTGCATACCTGTCTAAGTGAGGATCTTGTGTCCACTAAACGTTTCACCTTCATGAATTTATCTTGAGCAAGTGTATTTGAAGATTTCTGACTCTTGTTCTGCATGGAACATTCATATATTACAGGCACAACCCAAGATATATAGCGCCTTTTTATTTTTTTATTTTTTTTAACAACTAAAGACAAATAGCTTTAATGACTATGATATCGAGAGTAGAAGACAAAATCTCACAAGACATGCGTCTTACCAGAACCCTCTGCTGCTTTTTAGGCTTAGTTTTAGTGTTTTTGGACATCTTGATAATGTCTTCTAATGCCATGTCCATTTTCTTCTCTGTAAGAGCAATTGCCTCAGTTGTAAGAGGTTTAGCCGCCATCTGACAGAGTATGCAAGTCAGTCGTGAAAGATGCGATAACCACTTTAAGTAGCTGTCATTGAGCAATAACAACAATTTATAAGCAGACCTAATCGTGGTAAAATAAACCAAAATCAAAATCTCAAACATAAGAAGGCGGAGAAACAAAACACACTCTGTTTCAAAGTTTTATTCAAAAACACTAATTTTCTTAAAAGATACTTGTAACCATAAAGTAGATGGAAATTTCATTATATCGTTTTAATCAGCAACAAGAATCTAGATATTATAATCAATTTCCTATTCTTATTTTCCCGAGTATCTAAAACCAAGCAATATACTCGAATCTCATATTCTTTGCCCCCTTTTGAACTCTAGAGCACCTAAAACTCCACTAGAACCAAACCCACTCAGTTCGTATACGCTAAATTGAATATTCTATCTGAAATTAAGTCAAAAGGAGTATCGAGATTAAATGTTTACCCAATCGATTCCAGCAAACAAAAAATTGACACATACAAATATGATTAAAAAAATAAACAGAAACATAAAAAACCAACTCACTGATTCAGGGAGAATAAATGCGACGAAAACCGTAATCAATGAAGGAGACGCAGAGCTACTTCTACGGCTAGGGTTTCGACAATATGCTTATAGAGAACGCGGATTACAATTTCGGGACTTCGCGAAAACACAAAGATACTAGACGAGAAGCTGCTGATTACGATACGTATGCAATAATATTTTATACCTAGGTTTCAAATCTGCCCGTTGGGAATTAACGCGTTGGCCCCACGCGAGTTTTTGGAATGGAATCTGGTAAGGAAAATGCTGCTGTGCGGGCCACTTGTATCTGCTGGGTTTTTTTTTTCTATATTTTTTTAATTATTTAGTGATTAAAAAAGTGATAAAAAAATATGAAAATAAAAATAAAAAAACTAACAGGACGGTACATCCAGCTGTATACTCCAGTGGCATAATAGTCGTATCCAATTTGGTAATTACAATAGAAAAATGCTGCTATGCCACATTGCCACCGGATTGTATCCCTCAAGTGTACTACTTGGAAAAAAATTTTATTTATTTATTTTTACTTAACGAGTAAAAAAATAATTTTAAGTATATTTGTATATTCTTTTTATTTTTTAAAAATATTTAAATTTATTAAAAAATTATTTAAAAAAAAAGAAAAAAATTATAACTGAGTGGCATGCTCATCGGTAAACGATGAATGATGGGCAGCATGGTAGCCTATCCATTACAATAAGAATAATACTACTATGTCCCACCAAATGCATTGCTCATATTGACTGTTCACCAAATTTTATTTTATTTTATTTTTTTACTCAATAATTAAGAAAGTGATTTTAAGTATATTAGTATATATTTTTTATTGTTTAAAAATATTAAAATATATTAAAAAAATATGAAAAGAAAATTTAAAAAATAAGACCTAAGCAATAACAGCTGCATAGTATAGTAGTCCAGCTCTTACGATAAATTTTTCTAATAGATTTTTATTATACATATTTGTAATAGTTTATTTTTTTTACCTGACACACATATAATTTGATCTTTTTAATAATTATATTTTAAAATAAGAATTTTTTTAATTTAAATATTCTATATATTCATTTTAACGTAATTCTTTATACACTCCATTAATGTGATTGGTTGTGTTATTTTTTAATATAAAATAATAATTTTAACCAATTACATCATAAGTACGCAAAAATGATGTACGCTGCAAAACTCTTTTCAACTCAAAAGAACATTTTCATAACATTTTGAATTCACAACTTCATATACTCCTTTAGTCCTTGGATCTTTGCTAATATAAATAATGGAAATTCTAATTGAGTACAACTCAACCGGTTGTAATGGTTTGATGTATAGAGGTCTTAGGTAAGATTGGAACGAAGAAGCCTATAATCAACTTAGAGAATAATGAGTATTCACTTATGATTTAGCAAATAACCAGGTTAATACCGTTAATGGTGATAGCTCAATGGGCTTTAGATTACTCCTAATTACCTATGTACTAGACCTGGATTCCAAGTCGATATTCACTTTGTGCTAATGGAGTTTGAGTTTAGGTTATGAACTAAACTCGACTTGAGGGAGTGCCTGCAACTTTCCATCATCTAAACTCCTCCCGTCTGAATCTCAACTTGTAGAGGGAGATACCATGGTTATGCTCAGGTATGGAGGCCGGCCATCTTTGATTGCCCCCTCCTACCCTCTATGCATATTAAGCCTCTTTTCTACAAAACTTCTCTGAACTATGTGAGTATCTCTCGAGTTCATACCAAATTAATGACACGCTTGAAAGCCACCTTGTATCTAATATTGCTTATTCTCAGGCTTGACGTTCAAAGACTTGTTCATCAATATAATAATAACTCAGGGAGTTCTGCCCAGCTGCTTGATTCGGAATATATGAACATAAACAAGATTTTTTTTTTTCTCGAATCAAGCTTGAACTTCTCGTAATTAAGTTCTTAATATAGTCATAATTGATACTTTGTTTTATGAGTAATGCTAGATATAGTGACTGCATATATCATTTCTTTTGTCTTATATATTAAAAGGTACAAGAAACTTAAAACTCTCTACTAGGTTTATTAATCTCACCAATACACCTAACATCAACTTGATGCCATAACTTCGCAATGCACCAAGGGACAATGATGACATGAATATTGCATCAATGCTACTTGCCTTGCATATGAATGCATTAATATGACTACATAATTTAGTAAGTTGGGTCCACCGAAAACAGGTGAAACTACATTATTGCTAAAATTTTAGATCTGCCAATTATTTTCGAAGCAAATCATTGATATCACTCATCTCAACAAAAAAGCATTTTTATTCTAACAATTGTGGTTTAACCCCCCACTCTTCATGTGGATCCTAACTCACTAGATGAAAAGAAAGGCAAAATTCAGCATCAGTTGTCTTCATAGATCCACTTCTCTGCATTGCTGGTGTAACTAACCAACTCCTCTGATTTGAACCACAAATTGATTTCATCCTTGGCAGTCTCTGGACCATCACTCCCATGGATGATGTTTCTAAAGGGCAAACAACAACCGTCAGATCTTTTTATTTTATGTTCTTTCAACTTTTGATTTTGTCTTCTTTTTTTTTTCTTGAGCAACAAATGAGGATGACAAAGTAATGAACAGTGTATGCAAATGAAAGCAAAAACAGAACTGTCACCAGGCCCACAATTTTTATTTTTTGCTGGCAAAACAAGGGCCTAATTAGGTTTTATTAAGTCAAATTCAGAACCTCGTAACTTAAATCGAAATTAACCTAAGAGACAAAAATGATTGCAGGAGGCAAAGTAAACAATCAAGATCTGGAAGACTAAATATCATATTTGAAGGAACCAAAAACTGCGTATCATTAAGATAATTAATACCTCCCAACAACCACAGCTAGATCACCTCTGATGGTTCCAGGTTCAGATTTCTGTGGATCTGTAGCTCCAATCAGCTTTCGACCATACTTTATCACTCCCTCTCCTTCCCACACCTGTATTGGGAATAAAAAATTTGGCTTCAGCAAGCTCAAATGTCATCGTAAGTAATAAGATGAGTTATCGCTCTTCTTTTTGATAGTAGAGTTTTGGTTCTTCTAACCATTGCAATAACAGGGCCAGAGCTAAGGAAGTCGCATAGGCCATTGAAGAAAGGTCTTTCCTTCAGATCGTGATAATGCTTCTGTGCAAAATCCTTTGAAGGAATTACTATTTTAATGGCCACGAGCTTAAACCCTTTCCTCTCAAAACGGGATATGATTTCTGAAATCTGGAAGAAGTAATAAGTTTCAGATGAGATAAATATCAAGCTCCTAACTTAAAGATAAACACACTCGACCCCCCTTCTCCTGGGCGGACTTGGGAGTGGGGGGCAGGCACAAATAGAGTAAAATATGGAAACTGTCATCAACAATTTCCGTTGCAAATGGGAAAGTTCCTTTTATGTAGTCTGAACAGATCACTAAAAAATGGTGCAAGAAATCCAATGGTATCTCACCAGCCCTCTTTGAACTCCATCAGGCTTGATAGCAATGAAAGTGCGCTCCAGCTGAATAGAGAAGAATAGTAACAAAATTTGTCATCCACCAGAAAAGGCAAAGGAGAATAGAGTTGGGATAACAGTGAAATAGATAAGTAAAAAATCGGTTATAAGAATACCTCAGCAGCATGTGCCTCCTGCTCCTGGAGCATGTAAGCTATTATAAAAAAAAAAAAAAACGGATAAGTTATAATCTTAGAAATTGGAAAAAGAGAGGGAAAAAATACTCTCAACATCAAGTGACTAAAAGAATAGGCGACTTGTTATCACAAGAGATTTTTCTCTTAATATTTTATTCAACTTTCATCTTTTATCTAAAACTATCTCATCTCATCTCAGAATTCAAACCAGCCAATGTATCTAACAGTGAGATTTTTGTTGGCTTAATAAATGTGATCCAAAACCCTTGATATTTCTCTAAGGATTTTATAGAGATTATGAAGGTTGATCAGAGAAGGTTCTGTACTCGTAGGTTTTACATCTAAATCGTCTCCCAAAAAATATAATTATGAACTATCCACAAACAAAACAACCCAGATCCAATTAGAAAAGAATATGATTATTGTACCTTCAAACTAATATATGGGCACTTAACACACGCGTGTCATGTACACAATAACAATCTTATGAATTCAAAAGGGATTATAAGCAATCAAAGTTGGACAAACTAGCTTCGAAAATTAGAAAAATATGGGCTTTTTCCTCTGTCCGAACCTGCCGCAGGAATAGCAAGGGCTCCTTGAATCCATCCTCTGGATGTATTCTCAGAACCGGCCCTCCAGTAATTTGAAGCTAGAAACGGTACCGTTTCTCTCAATGACACTGTAGCAGCGGCAGCTACGGCTCGCCCTTCTGCGAATACGACAACTCAGAATCGTCAAGAGAGCAATCTCACGCACATAAACACGAGCAAAATTATGCTAATAGCATCTCAAAGAGATGAAGTCAACGTCCTTCAAGGAGTTCAAAAAATCCAAAGACAGGAAAAAAAACAAAATTATAATCACGGGGCTAGTGCTGGTTTTTCCTTCTTCATTTTTGGCTAAGAGACAATTTATTTCAAGGAAATCAGCTTCAGGATTTTAAGTTTTATCCACCAACTACGTCTATTTTTCTTGTATATACTTGGGCTATGCCTATTTCAATATTAATGAAATATCTTCTTACTTATAGAAAAAAAGAAAAAAAGTTTTATCCACCACATTCAAGGAAACAAACAAACAGATTACCGGTTCGCAGATCGGCAAGTTAGCTCCAAAATTGTAGGGAAACCAAACAACTCAATAAAATACTTGGCGACAAAACTAAACGATTGCAAATGCGAAGAAGAGAAAGAAAGGAAAGGGTTTCGTACGAAGGGAATATCGATTGCAAATGCGAAATGAAAGCTAATAAATTTTACCAGAGAAGTGACGAGAGCCTCTGGAGGCAGCAGAGAGGAGTGACCTGGAGGCTCTGGAAGCCGAACGGAAGATCTGAGAGGTCATTGTTCGAATGAATGGGAGCGTTGGGAGCTATGCGACGAGTTGAATGCAAAGTGCGATGCTGAAAAAGCAGGGACACTGAGAGAGAGAGGGAGAGAGAGAGAGAGAGAGGGTTTCGTTTTCAGTGGCCAGGTCAAACCCAAACACCCCTCAAAAGTCCGAAATCGTACTTCAAAGTTTTTACTTGCCGACGTTGCTGTTGCCGTTCAGATTTTTTCTTTCCCCTTTAAATTAATTTCCTATTTTTAGCAGTAATAATTATAGTTTTCAACTTTAAATTTTAATACCATGCATTTTAAATAATTTTATATATTTATGATTTAAATGAATAATCACAATATGTTCAAGCAGAAAATATAATTAAAAATAATAAAAGGAAAAAGGAAAAACAACACTTTTCATGTATGCATCAAGCTAGTATAATATCATTCCCCGTTTTTTCTTTCAATTTTTTCATATTCCTATAAATAATAATACCATTATTTTATATAAAAAAAGTTCTGAATTTTCGTTTAAATACTCAAAATCCAAGTGCTTATCAACTATAATAGCAAGAACTTAGAAAGCTATGAGGCTACTCTTGCTATTTACTACAAATGCTTTGACTGTTTGGCCACTAAAAATTTTTAGATAAGAATTTTAAGTTTTAAGATTAAATATTAAAATATTATATTTTAATATTATTATTATTTTAAGATTTAAAAAAAGTAGAAAAAAGTTAAATTATTTATTATATTTTGTATGAGAATTTAGAAAAGTTGTAATGATGATATAAGAATTTTATATTTGAAATGAAAATTTTGTGTGGCCAAATAGTACCTTACTGACAGTTTGCATCTAGAAAACACCTACTCCTTGCTTTTAACTAATTGAGTAATCATATATAATTGTGACGTGTGTTGAGCTGAATTAAGATAAGATAAGTTGAGCTGGTCAAAGCATTTGAACGACAATTAAATAGGAAATTATAAAGCATGTACTCTTATCTTTACATGTAGATATTGAGTTGAGTTGAGCTCTTTATGATTAGTAATGAATTGATATGGTGTATTGAATTTTGTGAGATTCACCTAAGATGAGTTTATAAGTATTTAAATATTAAGATGATTTTAGATATATTAATGAGAAGTTAAAAAAGGTCGTTGGTCTTATGTATAAAGAGAGGTTAATTTGAAAAAAATTATGAGTTATACGTGTAAAGAGATTTTAAATTGAGTGATATTTAGTGATTTAGAAATTATGTATTTAGATGTTGGAATAGGTCTAAAATAAAATCAAACTGAAGTGAGATGAGCTAAGCTCATTCAATGATCCAAATGAAGCCTTATATCGCATATTTTTTTAAAAATAAAAGTGAGATCAGTTAAGTTTTTATATGAATTTTATATTTATTCACTTTATATGTGAGATTTTAGTCCTAAAACTGTTTAAATTATATCCCAACTAAAAACCTATTTTCATCTAAAAGGCAAGAAGAAAAGGGTGCCGCAGAAGCAACAAGAGAAAAAGGATTGTGCTTTCGATGGTCATTTTTGGCCATAAAAATGGTTACAATATACTAACCATTTTGTTTGCAGAATCTCATCAAATAACAACAAGAAGTTATTATGGTAATTGAAGTAATAAAATCTAAAAATGAATTCAAAATCAAATCAATAAAGTCTTGAGAACTGTATCCACAAGAGTATCTAAAAATAAAGAGGATTTCAATCAACAGCTTTGCGATGGCCAATTGAGATTTGCTACTTTTGAAAGCGCTGTACATAAAACGAAAAAGCATCATGCCGAGAATCTGTGCAAGTTACACAAGAAAATAGAAAGCTTGGACTAGTCGACTGGGTAACAAACTTTTGCTTTCCAAAGTTGAATGAGACGTCAGCTCGGAAACATGAAAGATTGATACAGTTTCCTTTGCAGATATCAAGAAACTTCTACCCAGGAAAAAGCTACAAACGTGCTTGTTAAGCTTGAGATCAACTTTAATTCATATTTTATAACGATTCTCTTGTTGTTTCAGCTCTGCAAAGTCTCTTTCATTTTCCATTTGGGAAGTGTAATAACTACGAGAATTTCACAAAAATAATCTCACACACTGATATAACTTCATATTATATATTAGATTTACTTTACGATAAAAGTAACTTTACAATTTAATATACCACATCAAATCATATTAATTGGTGAACTTACTTTTATGAAATCTTTTTGTTGGTTATCTGCCATTTTTAACCCCCAACAGAAGAAATGTACTCTTTGGTCACAAGCAAAAAGATTTGGAAGTTCACTTTGAAAGTAATACACTAATACAAAGATGCAGTTCCACTTTATTGTAGAAGGTTTGTTATACTTGACAGCTCTCTTAACCCACAGAAACAGAATCATTCACTCGTAATTGTTTGAGGCAAGGAGTTGTTTTCCACAAGGAAAGAGTTGGAACGTGAAGATTACACAGTAACTTTTCTGGTTATAAAATAAAAAGCTAGCTCCTCTGGATTTAATTATGGTCAAGTTCATGCATTGCATTTATTGGGAAAGGGAATAATTGTAACAATAAGCAAATAGAGACAGCTTGTGCCATTCACAATAAGTTTCCAATGCATGTTTAGTACATAAGACCTTTACAGTTTATTACAAGATCAAAAGTCCTGGTGCAAGGTTAATGCAGTTATGAATCTCTATTACTACTGAAACAAGGGTCAGAACTTGGAAAAAATAAAATGTCTGTTATTGAAATGGAATGTATCTAATGTACAGAGCTGTAGTCAATAAATTTTGAGACATTACATCCACATAATTCAAGGTATAAATTCAATTTCTATCTATGTACAACTTACTGGCTGAACTGAGTAATTGATGTTAAATCTGACTAGCCATTGGGAGCTGTTGTATCAAAACCCAATTTACAGTCAGTTTGTAGTACTGACAACCAAGATTCCACCTGAAAAAAGAGAGCGCAAGTCAATTCACATTAAAGGGAAAAATGACTATAAGAAGACTTGACGTACCCGAACAGCAAATTACCATACTCATCAAATTACTTGACGTACCTGAATCTTGGAAATACTTGAGCACTCGTATCTCAGTCCTTGACGAGTGAGCATAAAAAAGGCATAACGTGTCTCCTCATCTTCTCGTGTAAAGCTAGGAAGGGGACCTACTTCAACAATGTCGGATAGAAGGGTGGAATCTTGAGGGCTTAGATCTGCATATGTGTTCCTAATCATTAAGCAAACAAACATATGTTTTTCTGGATATCACCACTGATTTAATCGATTTAATTCCGAGCTCATTGACATGTTTTTTAATGAAATTTATTACTTTCTAAAAAAAATCAAATGCAGACTCCAGATTGGTGTTCCAGGAAAGGCTACTCACTGCTTAGCTCAAAATCCATCAAATTATATCATATCTGATAATCCTAACAACCTAATAAATGGAACTTTGTTTTTCTTTCAAACTAAGACAAAGCGGTAAATTAAGGTAAAAATTGATAGCAGTAGACAATACTATTAGTTGCAGTCACCAAAATCCATGGTGCAACTAGGAGCTTAAGAAATGGATATTTATAGCCTTATTTGGGTCAGGCGACTTATGAACAAATAACTATAAAAGCAACAACAGCAACATTTTTCTGACCAAAGAAGGTTTTCAATGGTAATATGTCGTATTTACACCATGGAGATTCCCCAATGGTACAGTAAATGACTGGTTGCCCCAACCCTGGGACACGTGTAAATTTTACAAGGTCAACGGACAAGAAATATACCCTCTGGCGTAACAGCACACTAGAGAAATCTGGATGATACTTCACGACAATACAATAAAGGATGACCAACTTTCAAGAAAATGGAAAGTCAAGAGAAATAAATTACCACTAACAATTCAACTACCTGTAGAAAATAAATAGAAGAATATACATGGTCCATGAAGGACAACAAAGCGAGGAAGCCAATCATCAACGTCATTATCATCTAAAGGGGGAGGTTCTCCTGGTAGAGCTGTCCACCTCTGTTAGATAAAAATAACAGAAAACTCTTAGATTGTAAGATGCAACAAATAAACAGTATGAGCAAATGCAAAGTGGAAAAAGTTATTACAGTTCGAATGTACAAATAACCAGACAGGTGAGCAGACCGCAAAATTTCATCAACATGTTCCAACCTGCATATGTTAGAAAATTTTAGTGTGAATCCAAAGAAAACAGAAACTAACCCAAAATAAATGCAATCCGGATGTGTATTTTGCTATTAAAAGTCAACAGTGAGAAACTAAAATTAATAAGGAAAAAATTCATTTGTTGTAGAAGTTGTTACCCCTACATCATTGTCACTCAAAGTTCAAAATTAAAAAGCCAAGCATGTCGGATCAAAACTTCAGCTTCAGGTTGTTTCATTTAACTTACGAGTTACAGAGTATAGAACAATCAACTAGCAAATTAAATTACATTCTATGATATAATCAACTCATATAAATTTTATATTCTTCGCAAGATTAGAACCTAAAGACCTACCTTACCACTAGGTTACCTAATCTAGGTCAACTGGCAACAAATATAATTATTTCTCAGCATAAAGGCAGAAGATAGTTCCAAACTCAAGTATCAAGTTGTCCTTACTGAGCTTTCAAATGACTTTCCCTCTCCTCTAAATCAGCGAGTTCTGATCTAAGTGATTCTACTTCTGTAGCAGATAGCTCAACCTGAAATCAGAAAAATTGCAGTGTCAGGTAACATGGATAATTTCACCTACAGATTTGTCAACTACTAAAGAGGTATTCCATCAACCTTTTTCTGACTATCAGTGCTAGAGCCCCATGGTGACCCTTGTACAGGAAACAAGTTCAACATGAATGCAACACTCCTTTGAGTCCAGTTGTGATACCTATATAATACCATATAAGGAAGGCTAAATGATACTATATTGAAGGTTCTAAAATTTTTGTTTAGTTTCTAATAATATTTTCCCCAAAAAGAAAATGAAATACCTTAAAGAATTATCAGATAGTGGTTGTGAAACAGATGAAGTTCTGTTTTGATGAGAATCCAAGCTGGTTGTTGAGGCATTAAAGTGATCCAGAAGAACCTTTATCTTCCCAAGGCTAACATCCATGAAACTTCAACTTAACATTCAGAGGACAGAACAATGTTAGAATGATAACTTCAAATCAACATGCGAAAATGACCACCACACCATTTGTTACACTTTCTGAGAAAAGTACGTAAAATTATTTGGAGGTATGCTGTTCAAAAAGAATAAACTGATGTGAGATGAAAAAATTTCAACCAGCACAAGGCATGATAACGATTCTACCCATGTGGCTGTCAGTTAAAACTTAAAAGTAAATGCAATTAAAATCTAACTGGGGATGACTCAGTAAACATTAAATTTAATCATAGTTAGGAGATAGACACTCTTGAGTGAGTGCTGTAGATGTGTCTAAACGAACACAAATAGAACAAGAACATACTGGTAGTCAATGAGCTACAAGAAGTTATTGTAGCTAATCCATGAAGTCAGATCATGGGAGATGGAAAATATAGCTATTTTTTATAAGTAAAATCTAGCTACTTAATTTATTCTTTCCATGAAATCATACCTCTGAACTTATAAAAAATGCTACACTCCAAAGTTCCATCTAAGAGACAAAGGAGATTCTATAATCTCACCACCTTACTACGTCACTACACCCTAATGCAGAAGTCCAGTTGTTCGCTTAGGTATTGTTATTATTATTATTATTTTAACATATTTTTTTGATGTTGGGGAAAATCTCCAAGGCAGGGACCTTCGGATCCATCCCTGTAACCCCAGTCTCATGCATCGCGCCCTGAGAAGTTTCCCTACACGGAATTGGTTAAATTGCTGACTTTTCACAAGGGGGTGGCCCCAAAGGATTGTTTGCACCTATGAAGCTTGGGTATTATAGACTTGGACAAAGAACACTTCCAGAGATAAAACTCAAATCAACTGTAGAAAGCCTCATCCTAACTCCTTTGTGCATAACTTACAATAACCCTTATTGAGAGTATACCATGAATCCATCTCCAGCTAAATATTTTTGTGGATAACTTATAATGATCACAACCCCTCCACGTAACTAATAGTTTATCTTCTAAAAGATCATCCAAGGCCCCAACACATTACACCAAAGGAACCCATAATTTCCCATGATCGCTAATTAAAAATCAAAATATAATTGTAAAGGACTTAATACGAGTAAAAATTAGAACCCATCAAAACTAGAAAAATCAACCTCATGATTCTTAACTTATATATCAAAATCAATGAAAAAAACTAAAAAATACCTAAATAAGATCTATTCAAAAGCACAAGCTTACGAGGCCAGAGCAAGATTGATCTAATGATAGCAGATGAAACCATATTCGATGAGGAAATCGAAGAGCTTATACATACCAAACATAAGCTGCAGGAAAAATGAAGATACTTCCAAAGACAACAAAAAGATAATGACTTAGGAGAAACTTGTAACAGTAGAAATAAACTTTAAGGTTAAGGCGCTAACGGAGGTGTTTCTCTTCACGACAAGCCCTTTAATTTGACCCCAGGAATGGGAAGCGTAGTGTATACTTCTATCGTATCATTCTCGTTCGACCCGTTTGGTAGTAGAGGTTTGGTTGTAGAGGAGAGCTGTTTAAAACTAAAAAGACCTTTTTACCCCCACTATGTGGCAGCGGATGAATGGTTCGATGGCGAATATATGCATATGGGAATCGGGGATTTCATAATGATTCTTATGAAGGATTTTAAGAAGGGCTTTGCTATCGGTAAATACAGTTGATATGTACTCGGATGTATGGAATAAATAAAAATAAATTATAAAAATATATATATTTTTTTTATGGTTGTACAGAATGAATAAAAAAAAGTTATAAAAATAAATTTTTTTTTCATATAGGTCTCATATTAATTCATTTTTTTCAAAGCGACTGCACGCCGACTGCATTTGCCGACTGCACAAATCATTTCTCTTTTAAGAATTTTAAGACTCTCCATCCATCTCCTGTCTTAAAATTTGAATGAAATTTAAGAATTTTTTTTATAAGTATTACAATTTGATTCTTCAACTCATCTCATTAATTATTATAATTTTTTTAAATTTTAATATAAAATATAATAAATAATCTAACATTTTTTAAATCTTAAAATAATAATAATATTAAAAAAATATTCTAATAATATCTTATTCAATTTTTAACTTTCATCTCAACTTAACATCCAAAAGCAATTACATAAGTTTTGTA
This sequence comes from Carya illinoinensis, assembly GCF_018687715.1. Classification (NCBI taxonomy): domain Eukaryota; kingdom Viridiplantae; phylum Streptophyta; class Magnoliopsida; order Fagales; family Juglandaceae; genus Carya; species Carya illinoinensis. The sequence continues at coordinate 25,569,201 of NC_056763.1, forward strand.
GTTTTGTGTAGTCCACAAAAAGTGGATTTTATTATAAAAGAATAACTGTTACCGATAAAAAAAATTACACAAAATAAATCTATAAATTGATATAGTTTTATCAAATTCGTTAAATCTACTTTATAATAAAATTAACTTTACAATCTGACATACCACATCAATTCACATCAGTTTGTGAGTTTAATTTTATGTAATCATTTTGTGACTAAAGTATTATCTTATAACTTATATCTAACGTTACTTTTTTATCTATAAATTAATTACTATAAAGAGATGATATTGACGTAATTACACATCTATATTTTGGATTAAATATAATTATCTTTGATACCAGAGATAACATAATGTAAATTGCCTTTGAAATTTATACAAATAAAAGATGTATTCTATAATTTTCTTTTCTTATAACTATAATATATAATTAACTATAAAGGACTTGACGGCATCGTCCATGCCTCCATGGCAGTGCCATGAGCCAATGCCCCTTCGCGTGTACAGACATAGCTCTTGTCCCAATTCATAGACAGTCCTAACAAACTGCGGAATTTTTTGTTAAAGGACCCTTCGCAAATCATCTTTCCTAAAGGTATGAGATATGATCTTTCTTGTATCTGCAATGGTATATTGGTATTTGAAGGTCCCTTCTGTCTAAAGTTCAGAAGTTCAGAAAGCTTCCATAACCGATACTCATTTGTTTTTGTGGTAATTCCCCAGGGGGTTTTTGAATCAACACGATATAGTCTGGAAATTCAGACGCAATGGATCAGAGGTCACGATTATTCGAGCTGAAACACATGCTAGGCCCATAGTCCTGTAAATGCATGCACCAAAAACTCTCAATTCCAGTCATCTGCTTATTGATAATCTTAAACCCCACGAACATTTGTAGTGTCTTGTCGTGACATGTCACAAGATTGTAAATGATAGGACTTATCTATCTAACAGAAACACCTGTGTGGTCAGAATTGAAATAAGAGTCTTTTTAACTTTCTTCTTTCTTGTAGGCTGCCACAAAACAACCATGGCTCCTTCCATCATTCCCTTGAGCATTCCATGCTCTCCTCTTAAATCCCATTTTCTTGGGGGAAACCGCTTCTCCCATCATCATCTTCACAAACCCTATTTCACAATTCATAAACAGCCATCAACCCAACACCTAACAACATGCGCCAAATTTGATCTATTCCAAATCATGGGGGGCAGAGGACTCTGCAATGGAGAACAAGGTCTTCAACAGGAGCTAAAGAGAAACATTGAAGAACAAGCATCCGCGGCCGCTCCTGCTGCAAAGCATGAGAAATCAGGTAATATTGATGCGATATCAATAATGGATCATAGTGTTCCAGAAAACGCTTTTGAAAAGGAACTGATGGGGCTAACTGGGGGATTTCCTGGTGGTGAAAAGGGCCTGAAAACATTCATAGAAAGAAACCCCCTCTCGATGCCCGGTATGATTTCCACTGTGCAAAAGGGCCCTCCACTGAAGAACCCTAAATCTGATGTCCTCGAACCTGTCTTTGAGAAAAAGGATTCACAATGATTCATCATTTTCATATCTATCTGTAGCATGCATGCCAATTGTGCAGTTTTTACGACTTAGGCAGCGTAAGTTCGTCTGTAAAAACCTTCTTTCAACAATATTGAAATAAAACCAACGCAGAGAGAGTATCTCAGGCACAGCTTCTATACTCAATAACTATCTATGTATGCCCTGTCCTTGAAATTGTCAAGTTGGGATGTTTTTCCTTCAAAACCATCAGGGTACAAGAATCTGTAGATCAAAATGAACTTCAGACTATTCAAAAACTAAAGAATGGTGGAGAAAAGTCTGATGCCTTGTCATCCCTCCTCAAAGCTCCATCAGAAGATCAGAAGCAGCCACCCAACTACAAAAAGATCATAAAAACACATCTGTCTATTACAATCAATGGTTCTGTCTATCATAACAATCAATGGTACAATGATTTCGTGCATATGCAAAGTAAGATTGATATGTTTAGCATATCATGTCCAAGTTCGATGTAGCACCACAAATGTAAAAAAACACGAAAACTACAATCCAAAAGAGAGAACCTAAAGATTTGTCACACGTCATTATATCTATAAGGATGGGCTGAAGTCTTTGTGGGCTTTGACTTGGGGCAATCAAGAATTAAAGGGTTGGGCTCAATGGTTTCCTTGGGCTGATCAGATGGCTAATGTTTTTTTCCTTAGTTTATTGTATTTCTCTATATATGCTAGATATGTGTTAGTAAGCCCAGTTGCTTTATCCCCATTTATGTTTATTAAAAGGCCCGTGGCCCTTACTTAGCTCTAGGTAGGATTGTATGATTCTCATGGGACTGTATATACTCAGATGCTGAATGGTGTAAGACATTATGGAATGATATAGAAACTTTCTGTGTCTTTTTCTCACTCTCTCATTTTTCCTCTCATTTTCTTGGAGGAGTTTCTTTGAAGGGAGCAAATCAGTGTTATTTTATTCGACTTGCATACCTTAAAACTATTACTAATCTTTTCTTTTTACCTAAAATGATAAACTTCGAGGTCTCGTTACTTGAACAAAACAGCTCGTCGGTAATTCAATTTCAGACTACCTTATGATTCGCACATAAAGCAAACAATCACAGTACACAATAGTTGTTTTCTAGGTCGATCTCTTCCTAGACATCATGTCAGGCAGCAACTAGATTATTAAGACAGGGTACTAAGATAGCTCAGTTCGTTGCATGAGAAGGGAGAGGATTAATAAATCAGTACTAAATCGTGTAAAAAACTGCAACCGAACGGATGAGGATGCTGAGGTGATTTTGATAAATCACCTTTATCAAATCATCATTTTATTTGTAGGATTTATTATTATTAAATTATAATTATAATTAGACATTTATAAACTCGATCTTCAGTAGTAATGCAGGTATTGGTAGGACTTCTAATCATTAAGTGGTCTTAAAAATTAGACATATATATATATATATATATATATGGTTCTTGAATTCTATTTTATAATGTTATATTATCCGATAATTATATGACGTATCATTATAAAATGAGAATAATATCTCGTCGCCATCGAGACTAATTAATAATGAATGATATTTGGAGTAGATTTCCATACATATATATCTATATATATATATATGTCTAATTTTTAAGACCACTTAATGACTAGTAGTCCTACCTATACCTGCATGACCACTGAAGACTAGTTTATAAATATCTAATTAATTATAATTTAATAATAATAAATCCTACAAATAAAATGATGATTTGATAAAGGTCTTTGTTAATTACTAATTTACTAACATCACCTCATCATCATCCTCCATTTCTATTCGGTTGCAGTTTTTTGCATTTAGCACTGATTTATTAATCATCTCCCTTCATTTTTTAAGAAAAACTATCATCATTCATTCATCAAGAAAGTTACATCCTAGGATGTGATCACCATGTCAAACATGACATCATAAATCAAAATAATGCATCTGAAACTCCACCAGTACACTATTTTCTCTTGTGATTGGTATGGTATTCACTACTATTAATATTCTCTACAGACAAGCATCCAAGAGACAACACTCTCTGCCTAAACAAAGACTCAACTTCACATTTTATTGAATAAGAGGACTCGACCTTTATAGGCAAAAGTCAGAGAGATTAACTCTTTTTTTTTTTAATTAACAAAAAGGAAACAAAAAATGAAAGTAGTAAGATAGATATGAAAAAAAATGAATTACAGTTTAGACCAATTTTAGTAGACTTTAGAATATGTGACGGCGCATGATGGCAATAAGCTTGTCTTTTTCAGCCATAAAGGTCAAATTTAAAAGATTTGATAGTGGAAAGTCTGAAGATTTGGCACGTGTGGCTAGAAGAGCTGCTTGAAGGTCTGATGCGTGAGGATCATGCGAAGATATGGGTGGCGGTTGAGGACCAGGCGTAATGATTTTTGCAAAACAGTCACTTTCCTTCGAAAGATTTTAGGCTTGAGAGTCTATTTATGTCACGCATGTCTCTCGGGAATTGCCATAAATTTGTAGATCTGTATTTTTTGACTTTAAAGAAAGTAAAATAAAATTAAGCAAAAAGAATTACATTGATAGACAAGATAAGTGAATAAAGGAATGAGAGAAAGGAAATGGAGAAGAAGGAGGAAATCGATATCTCCTCTTGATCCTCTAGCAAAAATCAGATATGGAGACTTTGGGTTTTTTTTTTTTTTTTTTTGAGAGAGTGGGGGGGGGGGGGGGGGGGGGGGGGGGGGAAGGAGTAGAAATCCCCTCCCTTCTCATGCAACGAACTGTGCTACCTAAGTACCCTATCTTAATAATCTAGTTGCTGGCAAAATGTCTAGGAAGAGATCCACCTGGAAAACAAGTACATATTGTGTACTGTGATTGTTTGCTTTATTTGTGAGAAAAATATAATTGCAAATATAATTATGTACTAATCTGTATATTAATGTGATGTGATTGGTCAAAAAGTAGATTTTATTGAAATCAATGTTAATTTAAATTTTAAGTATGAATAAATCGGTATTGATACACAGATTAGTACGCGACTGTGCTTGTATGTAGCAAAACTTTTATTTATAAATCATAAGATAGTACTGAAATTGAATTACCAACGAGCCGTTTTGTTCAAGCAACAAGGGATCGAAGTTATCATTTTAGGTAAAAAGAAAATATTAGTAATAGTTTTAGGATATATAAATCTCATTATTTTTTAAAATGAAATAATTTTTTTTATATAAATTTTAAATTTACCATTTTTAAAAAAGGAATACGTATGAATTGCACATGGTAAATATATCTCTCAAAAGAAAAATCGGCTTTACATCCATACGTGAAGCACCGTTTTACTCTTCTGCTTAACTAGCTAGGACGTTCTTGGAGATCATGCATGTGTGATTGCTGCATGAATGATCAGCTTGATTTGTTTCAGTGGATGAATCGATAACGACGCCTTGTTATCCATTTTACTAGTTGGAAACTAATAATTTAATATTTAGGTTTTCTCTTTTGGATTGTAGTATTTTTGTTTTTTACATTTATGGTGGTACATCGAACTTGGACATGATATACTAAACATATCAATCTTGCTCTGCATATGCACCAAATCATTGTGCCATGATTTTTACGATAGACAAGAAATACTTGACAATTTTTTTTTTTTTTTAAAGCAAGTTTCATTATGATAAATAAAACAAGCACAAAGTCTGAAAAGTTATAATTATGTAGAATTCCTGGGAGAATTTTTCCCACTACGAAATCTAAAAGACATTGAGAGATACATACATACATATATATATATATATATATATATATATAAGAGGGATGCTCACAAATGATAGTTTGGAAGCTACCTATTGCGCCAAGTCATGGGCACATCGATTATGTGATTTATGAATTTAACTTTCCAATCTTCAAAGCTACGTAGATGATAATATTGTATATCTCGTGTAATTGATTGCATTGACCAATTTGATGGTAACTTTTAATTGGAAATTGCTTGCATTATTTGTTTGGAATCTTCTTCAATGATAATCTTTTTTAGTCTCTTGTTTGCTGCTACTTGAATAGCCATTAATGGGGCTGATGCTTTCTCAATATTTGGATTGGTGCTATGGATGAAATCTATTTGAACAAATATTGAGACTCCCCTATCTAATCTGCATATTGAAGCAATAGTGTTGCCATTGTTTTTGACTGCCACGTCAAATGAAAGTGAGTAGAAGCCTTTTGGAGGAATTTGCCATCTGATCTCTTGCTGTTGAGTCTTTGTATTCCATGCTTTGTTGTGTTCGTTATGAAGTTTTGAAACTCTTGAAACAAAGCATTCTTGAGTTGGGCAGAGGAGATTGTGGATTACCTCACTATAAGAAATATGACTTTTTGTAGCATTATTTATTTTGTTGCAATTAAAATCGTTGCAATAGGTAGTTTTTTGTAATGAAATTAAACTCGTTACATAGTTTTCATATCAAGAGACTAATAGTTACTTTCTTAATTAATAAAAAAAGTTTATTAATTAATGTAATTTGATATGATACATAAGATTATTCTCATTATTCTCAATCCTCTGCATTAGTCTCAACCCATTAATCTAACCACAAGCTTTTGCTTGGATTCTGACTAAGACCTTCATGAAGTCAATGTAGTGTTGTCAATATCATTAGGAAAATATGAGTTTTGCTACATATAAGCATAGTCGCGCGCTAATCTGTGTACTAATATTGATTTATTCATACTTAAAATTTAAATTAACATTGTTTTCAATAAAATCTACTTTTTGACCAATCACATCACATTGGTGTACAGATTAGTGCACAATTATGCTTGCAATTATATTTTTTCGGAAAATAATTGCCAAACTGATATTGACACACTTTGAAGACGTCAACCCATGCAAATTTGCAGTATCTCTGATCGTGTGCAACGTAATTTCCTAGTGGTTTGTTTTGTTCCACTGGACAAGAGAAAAACGTACAATACCTTTTAGCATATATAGACTAATTACAGGCCTTTGAAAGAAAGTCACAGACAAACTATCCTCGATTTGATAGGGCAAGTATGCATGTATCCACAGTGTTGCAGGGCATGCAGGCAAATACATTATTTTACTTTAGGAAAAATATAGTTACAAGCATAATTATGCATTAATCTATATACCAATATGATGTGATTGGTCAAAAAATAGATTTTATTAAAGACAGTGTTAATTTTAATTTTAGATATGAATAAATTAGTATTGGTACACAGATTAGTGCGCAACTATGCTTGTATGTAACAAAACTCTTTACTTTATGAATCAATTTCCATTGAATTAAAAAACAAGATACAAAGGGATCATGGCTGGGGAGCCATACAAAATATATATTTACCTAACAACCATAGAAGTGCAGACTTCTATCATTGTTACAGAAAGATTTTATAAAAATAAATTTAAAAATTTAAAAATTTATATGATTTTATGTGTGGTATATTAAATTGTAAAATTACTTTTATAATAAAATATAGTATGATAAATTTTACAACAAAAAAAAAAAGCTTACATAAAAATAAATTTACAAACTGACTTAATTTCATGTGATATGTTAGATTTACTTTATAATAAAATTATAACTTTACATATTTTAATTACTAATTGCAGAATGAAGGATTTATTATGCATATACACGTAAACACGGTTTTTCATTTTTTTTTTCTTCTCATTTGCTCATGATCGAGTGACGGTTTACTCAAGACTTTCACCTCATGACTTGGTATTTTTCCCATCATTTTCTTAACTTTGGTCTCTCCCGGAATAGTTTAACCAATGATCTCATGAATCTATTTTCTAATTGCGCGTTTTGACCTGAAATTCAACATATTAGAGTTGGTTCTAAGACTGTCCACATCGTGATCACGACATTCTCAATACTGAAATTCATACACTTTGAAGATTTCAACTCACCGTGTATCTAGGGCTGAACATCCCCAAAAAGGCCAGGCTTCTTCTGTCGCCTAGGACTTAGGTTTCATTTGTGTTCGAGTAAAGTCAGATTGATATGGGCATTCTTTTTGTGGTAATTTAAAATGATGAGACGAGAAAGACACAGTACATGAGCACAAACTAAAAAAGAAAAGGCAAAGGCTTGTTGCCGGCCACAAGGGGAAGTCACATACAAAGGAGCCACGGTTTAAAAGCATTCTCGAATCTCAATGGATTATTCAAAGTTAAAAAGGACATTTTTTATAAATATAAGATGAATTTAGATTTTGATTATTCTATTTAATTATGTAAGTTTCCATATTGGAATAGTTATTTTTTTATTATATAACAATAAAATAATATAAAATAAATTTAACTGTGGCTATTTACATCAAATCTCCATATTGGATATATATTTATTTATTATATAGTAATGAGTAATTAATAATTTAAAAAATATCTAATTTTTTTAATTATTAATTTATTTTATAATATTTTAATAATTAATTATTAGTTTATTTTATTTTATCACATTTTGTTATTTAATTTAAAGAAACTTGTGAAAGTTTATGGATGTAGATAGAAAGAAGAGGGAGAGAGTTATAAAAAAATAATAAAATAAGATTTGCTATATGTACAGTAGACCAAATTTAAATTTTTCTTTAACAATATTGTAGCTAAAAGCTATAAATTTTGTTTATAGATAATCCATTGCAGCTGTGTTTTACACTTAATAGTCAAAAAGTATAATAAATTTTAGAAATGGCTAATCCGGTGAGAATGTTCTAAGGAGGCAAACGCCAAACACAGCTAGAAGGGTAGACACTGACCTTTTAGCCTTAAGAAGACAAAGAACTAGTACCATAGCCAACTCGTGTATTGTTCTGTCTGAACCTATGTTTGAGGACCTACTATAATACTTTAGTGTCGTTTGGACAGTGAGTTGAGATAAGATGAGATGAATTTAAATGAAAATTGAAAGTTGAATAAAATATTGTTATTATATTATTTTTTTAATATTATTATTATTTTAAAATTTGAAAAATTTAAATTATTTATTATATTTTATGTATTTAATTTAATGAAATGGGATGAGATGAGTTAAGATCAATTTTAAATCCAAACGAAACAGTTAGGTTCTCAACGTTTGTGAATATTTTGGATTCTATTTATTTCATAGGAAAATCAGGACAGAAGAAGCCTGGCCTTTTTGGGGATTTCAGCCCTATGATACACAGTGAGTTGAAATCTTCAAAATGTATGAATTTCAGTATTGAGAATCATGTCGTGATCATGAAGTTGAGAGTCTTAGAACCAACTCAAATATGTTAAATTTCAGGTCAAAACGCGCAATTAGAAAATAGATTCAGGAGATCATTGGTTAAACTATTCCAGGAGAGACCGAAGTTAAGAAAACGATGGGAAAAGTACCAAGTCATGAGGTCAAAGTCCTGAGTAAACCGTTCCCTCATGAGCAAATTATGAGAAGAAAAAAACAGGAAAAACCGTGTTTACGTATACATGCATAATAAATCCTTCATTTTGCAATTACTAATTAATATATATAAAATTATTTTTATTATAAAATAGATCTAACGTCGTATTACAAGAAATTGTATCAGTTTATGAACTTACTTTTTTGTAATTTCTTTTTTATTGTAAAATTTATCATACTATATTTTATTATAAAAATAATTTTATAATTTAATATATTACACATAAAATTATATAAATTTATAAATTTATTTTTATATAATTTTTCTGTAGCTGTAACAATGATAGAAGTACGCACTTCTATGGTTGTTAGGCAAAGATATATTTTGTATGGCTTCCCAGCCATGATCCCTTTGTATCTTGTTTTTTTTAATTCAATGGAACTTTATTCATAAAGTAAAATAATGTATTTGCATGCATGCCCTGTAACACTGGGGATACATGCATACTTGCCCTATCAAATCGAGGATAGTTTGTCTGTGACTTTCTTTCAGTGGCCTGTAATTAGTCTATATATGCTAAAAGGTATTGTACGTTTTTCTCTTGTCCAGTGGAACAAAACAAACCGCTAGGCAATTACGTTGCACACGATCAGAGATATTGCAAATTTGTATGGGTTGACGTCTTCAAAGTGTGTTAATATCAGTTTGGCAATTATTTCCCTAATGATATTGACAACACTAAATTGACTTCATGAAGGGCTTCCGCCATACTGCAAGGAAAAGGGCGTAGTTAGGATAATCGGTTGAGACTAATTCAAAGGATTGAGGATAAGCTTCTTTATCATATTAAATTATATTACTTTTTTTTATTATCGATTAAGAAAGTGACTTAGAGTATATTTATTTTTCTATTTTTTTAAAATGTTTAAAAATATTTGAAAATTAAAAAAAAAAAGTATAATTTGCACTAAGAGTAGATGAAGTGGACAAATTAAGAGGACATAGCAGTATATATATATATATATATATTATAGTTGCAACATATTATCAGTACGCAATATTTTTATAATAAAATTTATAGAGAACTTTTAGCCTTTCCATAAAATATTAGACTTCGTAGGTAGAAAGATATGAACATTACAAACCCATTTGAGTTCATTATCTTAGGTCACTCCTCTTGTTGGCCTGTCATTTGAGGTTGCCCATACCTTGTTGTTTAAGAGACACCAGACCTTGCACACGACCATCATTCTGATTCCACATTTATTCTTTTTTAAAATAAAAGGGTTCAAATGTTTTTGAAAAACTGGAATAATATTCCCCGGCCTTACGTATGTCTTATCTATACCATTAAAAAAAAATTTATATAGGCTCTAAATGTGCAAGTCTCGTATAAGCCATTAATAAAAAAGTTAATCATACCATAAAAATGAGTGAAAAACTCACCTTTTCTTTTGAATAAAATCTATTTTTTATCAATTATATTATATTTGTGCACATATTAATATGTAGTTGTGTTTGTAATTAAATTTTTTTTTATGAGGTACATATTTTTATAAAAAATTTATACAAGGCTTGTGCATTCGAGATTTATATCTAGAATTACTTATCTAATTAAAAAAAATCAAAAATTTCGTAAGTTTTTTAAATGAAATTTATTTATTTTTAAATGGACTGCAAAAGATCACTTAAAACTTTGACGGTCAACCATTGATCAGTTCTGGAGTGATTTTGAACATTTTCTCCACGCCGTAGACCCCACGCCCAGGTTCACCCCTCGCGAAACAACATCAGATCGGGACCAGCTGACAACACTCAGCCATTCTTTTTCCCGACCACTTGCAACAATTTCCCTATATAAATTCGCCTTATCCATCTTCATTCTCCGTAGCACTGCCTCTTACTTCCTCTTATCACAACCCTATACATACTCCAACTCACATCCTGTCTCTCTCTCTCTCTCTTCTTGCCCTGATCTCTAAGCATGTGGAACTCCGCTCTCACCTTCTGCGACAAACTTTCACTTCAAGTATTAGAACCACGGAAATCCAGCGTTAACGCAAAAACCATATACAGAGATGAGTTAGACAAGAAGGCGTCAAGAAAGAAGCCAGGGAAGAGTTGCAGAGATCGTAGTACTGTTGCAGATTCAAAAGTGCCATTGCTTCCAGGAGATCGAGATGGGAAGGATTCTGAAAGACGAGGAAGCCATGGCAGCAGTAATACTCATGTTGACAGAAAAGGGGTGATTAGAGTAAAAGTCAGGATGACAAAGGAAGAAGCAGCTCGAATTTTATCCAGGTGCAAAGATGGAGGGTTCCTTGAATTCAAAGACGTAGCGACTGAGCTTGTTCAAATACCAAAAAATCGTGTTCATGTTGTGTCCCTTAACACCATCCTTGATCCAGTGCTTACGAGCATTCCGGAAGAAATTGATGAGAATTAAAGAGAAGTAGTATCTTATCAATACCCATTTTTTTTGGTTTTAATGTATTCCCAATTCTTTTGGAAGAACTATATAGAAACTTTCCCAAAAGCGTAGGAGATGGAACAGTACGATATACAGTTTCCATAGATATTGGGCATATGTTTACCCAAATTAACGTCGAGTGGAGGAGAAATGATTTGTAGTTGTATCGATCTTAAATAGACAAGTCTTGTACAAATTTTTGTAAAAGAGTAGACTTCATTTTGAAAATTGAAAGAAAAACCTTTATTTATTTACTTTTTTTTAGTATAATCTACTTTTTAACAAATGACCTATGCCAGACTTATCTATTAGACTGATACATAATATTACTCAGCTGAAAGATGAATAATATTGTTTAATGTTTTTCAAGAAAATAGGCATTGAGCTTCGGTTGTGTATACACATTCAACGCACTTGTAATTGATATTTAATAAACAGCTTTGGTTCCAAAGTCATGGACTCTGATGCCAACACATCCGTACAGAAAAGTCCTTTAATTAAACAGTTTAATAGCTTCAGAACTTCCCCCGTTATAACATTTTCCTCTTCCATCAACAGTTGATACCATAACCAAAAAGATTGAGATTCTTGATAATTTTCTGAATTTTGAAGATTGTATAAATTCAGAAAATTATAAAATTAAAAAAGAAAAAGAAAAAATAACTCATATCCAACTCAGCATAAAATCCAACTAGTAAGTTCTTCGTAGCCATCATATTTTGCAACAAAAACTCTATTATAAACTCGGTAAATAGAATACATATAGTAAAATATTTATGTGACAAAATTTAAATGAGTTTTGTTACATATAATCACTTTTATATATTCATTGTGCATGTCATTGATGTAATTGGCTAAAGTAATTATTTTATATTTAAAAACTAATGCAGCCAATTATATTAATAAAATATGTAAGAAGTAGGTAAAAGTAATTGTATATAAAATTTTTGTATATTTTAAATTTTGAATCTTTCAAATTAAATCTTATAATTTAAATAATATAGACGATAGATAGGTTCTGCTTGGCTACTGAGATTTTTTATATGAAAATTTTGAATTTTAAGATTAAATATTAAAATATTATATTTTAATATTATTATTGTATTAAAATTTGAAAAAAAATTAAAAAAATTAAATTATTTATTATATTTTATATAAAAATTTGAGAAAATTATAATGATAATATGAATATAATTTCTTGTGATGAAACAGTAGCTGAATGTAATTATACAACAACTCATTTTGAAAAGTCTAGGGTGGTTGTTAACTTCGGAGCTATTGAATTTGTTGACTGAGTCCAGACGTTTGTCATCCAGTACTCCAAGGTTGCAGCAGTGAACTACTTGGACGTTCCAAATAATTATTACACACCTTGACATTTTTTACTTTAATCTCTTTCCTTTTCACGTTGTCCTCTGTCCATTTTGATATGGGGGCAACTCTGTCATGGGCTATGTACCAACTTTTAAGCTTTTAATTGGTCGAGCCTTTAAGTAATGGTCATGTTTTCTTCCATTAAACACATACGAGGGACAAAAGGACAGTAGTTGAAGCCGATTGTGGAGGAATTTAACCACTCATGACCACACGATCTTTTAATGATTATCAGCATGATTTTCTTATTGGAGTAATGCTATATACAAATTTTAAATAGATAAATTTCACGTATGTTCTTTATAAAATGATGGATCATATTAAAAAAAGATTTTTTTATATTTTTTTAAAGTGTGATCTATTTTTTTATAAATATCTGCATGAAACTTATCTATTTGAAACTTGTACAAATCATTTATTTTTTTGATAAATTATTGCTCATTTCTACTTGGGCCCGACTAAAGAGTTTAGGCAATTCTCATATCAAATATTATTTAGCATTCACATCCTTCTAGTTTTGACAATTCGCAATTTGCATCATCATCTGTGTTGAGATTTGAGTGGAGATCAAGAGACGAGCTAGATGCCAAAGAAAGCAATAGCAAAAGCAAAACAAAGATCAAAATAGTTAAACCAAAAGCAAGCATACAAAGATACTAAGATTTCAGTGATTCGGCTTAGAATATAGCCTACGTGTTGGGGACCTTGGTCAAGCCTCCAAACATTAAGAGTCCAATCCTCTCCTTATTGCTCCTCAAGTGATCGATAGGACTCTTTTGCTTGGTATAAATCACGTGTAGCCCAAAAGGCACTTGGGTGAGATGAGGCTAGGATTCAATGGTGGGAAGTATGGATGGTGTTTGGGTTAGGTGATCACAGGTTGGGTGTTGATGGTGCACGGCTAAGTGATCCTTGGGATGCTAGGCGCCACCTGTGTGCTAGGGATGGATGATGGGCAATCTTAGTTAGGGTTTAGTGATGAGTGATTGAGGCTAGGTTTAATGAAGGGTTCGGCCAAGGCTAGTGAGGGTACACGGCTAAGGCAAAGATGGCTTGTGGAGATCCTAAAAGTTAGGAATTATGTAATTCCTAAAATGTAGGAATTAAAATCTTGAGATCTAGATGGACTAGGGTTGATCGAAAATGAGTGGGATGGATATGGTTGATGGGTTTTGGTGGGAAAATGAAATTTGAGTGAGTCAATCAAGGACTCTTGACCATTCACACAAATTATGGGAAATTGGGATGAGAGAAAATAAGATTTAGGGTTTCGGTCAAGCCAAGGAGGTTATGGCCGAATGGTGTATATGAGATCTAAGGTTTTGTGGCTTGTTTAGTTATAGGAATATGGGGGTGGCGTGTAGGGCTTGATGTGGAGCTAGGGTTTTGTGACTTTGGGCAATTGAAGGTGGCGTGTAAGGCAAAAGGATAGGGCCGGCTGAATATGTGTTTGGGAGATGAGAATTTTCAAGAAACTTCAAGGAGATCTCATGAATATGTGAAAAAACATATGAACACAAGAGATCTTGCAATCCACAACATAAACCGAAATCCCAATGAAGGATTCGACCTCTTCACTCAAATCAATCCACAAATCTCCAACAAAAGCACAAAGAGAGAAAATGAAAAGAATAAAGGAACCAAATAATCTTTGATTCATGAATTACACAAAGAATTGAATGAAAACCTCAAATATATTAAAGGATAAATCGAATCACACATATTCACGAATTGCAATGCGTGATTCTCTCATTGGAGATTCATAAATTGCATCCCAAAAAAGTCCAAGTACAAGAAGCACCGAAAATGATAAACTCCAACCTCAACGGGTTGCCACTCAATGTTTAAAATGTCAAAAGATCCTAATGAAATGTCTATGAGTCTTATTTATAAAGTTTACAAAGTGAAAATCTCCAAAAGGTCCCTAGGTAAATTAAAATAAATAAATAAAACAAAAGAAATAATAATTAACAAGTCTCTAAATAAAATAAACAAAAATAATAAAATAAATAATTCAACACATGATGGCTATGGCATGCATGATCCATGGTAGACTATGGTGGTGCATGGTCCACGGCTAGGCTAGTAATGGTCTGGTCCGCAGCTCGCTACATGGCATGCCATACATTGGTCTGTTGGTGGGCACAACATGACACTGTGCATAGCCTACTGATTATGGGCATAGGGTGATATCGTGCTGCTACTGTGGTGCCTAGTCAAGTGACTTGGGCAGTAGTCCTGCATGGCCCAAGCTAGTGGCTATGCGCTGGATGACGTGCCTATGAGGGCATGCCACTAGCCTTGCTAAGTGGTGCTGGGATACGCATGCATGCGCCCAGATGCACGCTCAAGGGCATGCGCAAGACTGCACACATGGTCTATGCACGACCAATAGCCTCCATGGTTGCCCTCTACGTGTCATGATCTGAGCCAAGGCATGCAAGCAAGCTAGCCATCTGACTTTCCTGACCCTCCAAAAGTCATGTTGAGGTATGGTCCCGAGCAATTCTCCTAGGAGTTGTGACACTACGTCCACTAATGAAGTCGATCTTCAAAAGAATTCACTATCAAAGATGAAGTACAAGAGAGGTATAACAAAATACTCATTAGTCCTGTAGCCTCATTACACCCAAATGAGCTGGTCTCTCTCTCACAAATGGAACTCACAAGGAGGTCTCTCTCTTTTTGGCGTTCTCTCTAAGTTTTGGCTACTCAAAATGAACTCAAACACAATAATACATCAAGAATATGATGTATTTATACAAAACAACACAGTTTTACTAAAAACAAAACATTTTCTCGAGTGAAGGTCGAGTGCCTATCAAGCAGATGTTTAGGGCCATGAACTCACTCGAGCTGATTGTCGAGCAAGTGTCAAGTGAACTTATGGTTTGGCTTCTCGCTTAAGCTGATTGTCGAGCGAATGTTGACTGAATTCTCTGTTTGAAGCTTTGCTGGAGTAGACTATTGAGCAAATTGTGGAGCCAAGGTCACTTGAGCCAAGATCGAGCCACAATTGAGTTAGGGTCGAGCAACAATTAAGCCAAGCCTCTCAAATAGCATTTTCAATAGGAAATCAAGTCAAACTCAACAGTCTGGGCAATTATCCATTTTGTCAGGTTAATCTTGGAGCTCAATGAGATAGTTGTTTTCTTCTCATGAGGTTTAAACCGTACAAGCATCATGAATGTTGCGCTAAACAAAAGCTTCTAAATATGCAAACATATGTTCATGCATTTGAATTTTCACATATATAGATGGATCAGTATTGTGCCACATTAATATAATTGAATGAAAGTGAGATGAGAGTTTGATTATATTATAATTTTGTGATGCTAATTTTACAAGATCTAACAAAGTAGGCACAATATATTCTTAGAGGCTGTGGATCATTTTATACTATCTCTATTTCAAGTGAAATAAAGAGTACATCTTATTCTGCATGTTTAAGATCATAAACTTTATTTTCAACCAAGGCCGGCTTTAATGCATCAAGATTCATTTACCCAAAGATCTAAATTATACTTTCTTTAAGAGAAGTACGTAGTCCTTGTTTCACTACCAAAAGGAATTTAGATAGCAAACTAAAGTGCTTGCCCCGCAAATTGCGGGATTAATTTTACCGGCAGCCGATGTTGACTCTCGACAGGCTTCTAGTTTTAAGTGTGTGTCGACACATGAAAACGATCTTTCTGTGTTTTTTTATTTCCTATGTGAGCAAGAATGTAGAACCTACTCTTGTCCTTATTAATGCATGCTAAATCATGTTGACAAATTGCATATCATACTAGAAGAAAAGTAGGAATTAATTAGAAAAATCATTACCACCCAAAAATCTCAAATTATTCCGTATATATAAAAGAGAAATAACGACGATGAAAGAAAAAGTTCAATATTCTATATACAATTTTAAAATATACTCAAAAAACTTCAATATGCTAGAATAATCAATACCATCTCACCTCACATGCAATTTCAAACTTCAATTTCGTTAGTATATTATATTAAACTAATACTAGATACAATTATAAAATAAACAAGTCTCACACAATTCCTTCAAAAATAAATAGGATCCATATTGAAAAAACGGATTGTTTTATGTAAATCTTAAGTGTGATCCATTTTTTTTAAATGATTGCACGAGACTTACATATATACATTAAACATGCATGTACAACTTATTTTCTAATATATTAAACCCCGCATTTCAGTAGTATTATAGCAATTTTCTGCTTAGAATTAGTTATCCATGGTTAGTATTGTCAGATTCATGGAATAATGGAAATGCGCCATAATTTACGTGTGTAGACTTTCAGATTGGGTCAATTTTTCTTTCTAATAATTAATTGGTCGTAGTACCATGATCAGTCGGAGGAATTGTGGAACTCAATCCCAATGATAACGATTAACATCCGAAATATAAGTATAGGAAGGTAGTGAATGAGATCTTAAATTACTTGACAATAATAAAGTATTATCCTTGTTATAAAAAAATTATTTATTTTGTACCAGTTATTTCTTATGAAATAAGTATATTCTGGTTGCAAATAACTTGTCATAAATGCTCATTTTTCTTATATTATTTTTGGAATGATTTCAATGAAATCTACTCGTAATCTTGATTATTACTTTTGAAGTAAAAGTCCAAATGTAGTTGGAGAAGCGCATACATATAGATTTACAGGTACTATCTATCAAGGTAGGTATTTAGTTCTCACGATCTTGAGAATGCAACTTATAATTCCATACAAAGCACTGCACATGAATATTCCATAGAATGAGTATCAATACATTGCGTAATATTGATAAAGGCATAAAAATTTCCTGATTTATATGCACATTCATACTAATTTCCTAGACGCATTTTTCGAGAGGAAGAAAGAGAATATTCATGGGGAACTAAATTCGAACATGAAGAAAAAGAGATCTCGGTTAAGATACCGATCAAAACATGCATCCATGTTAACCACCATATATATATTATAAACGACATTACATAATCAGCCTTCATCTATGGGATTACACCCACCATTACGTGATCTCATATATTATATTCAGCATGATTATAGGCACATTGATCGTGCTTTTATTTGTACAGCTTGCAGTGTATATGTTTCTTTTCTTGTAAAAGTTTCCTTTAATAGCTCTGTTTCTATAACTATAAATTGTATTCGAATACTCAATAAAACGTGTACGTGATTCATACACAATACTCATGTTCAATATTCTCTATATGGTATCAAGAGCTCCTTAATCTCAAACGAGAATTTTTTTCTTGGTCTATAACATGTCTTCACCCGTGAGCAACTCTGGTCCCCCACCCATATCTAACACTGAAACCACTCTTTCCCTCGTTGCTATCAACACTGCATCTCAGCTGCCTATCAAACTCACAGCCACGAATTTTCCTTCATGGCGTGCTCAGTTTACTTCTCTTATCATTGGTTATGATCTTTGTGGCTTCGTGGATGGATCCTCCCCATGTCCACCGCGAGCTATCACTAGTTCCTCTAGCACCGTAACCTCGTCCTAGTCCCCTGCATACCTTCATTGGTACTGACAGGACAAACTTCTCCTCAGTGCAATTTTTTCGTCTGTCTCCGAGACCGTCACGCCTCTTATCGCCATGGCTGATACCTCTCGAGAAGCATGAGACACCCTTACTCGTTTGTTCACAAATCGCTCACGAACCAAGGTCATGCAGTTAAAGGAAACAATCACGTTGAATCATGGTGGATCTCGCTCAGTCTCTGATTTTTTGTAGTCCATCAAAGCCACGGCTGATGAACTTGCTCTCATTGACACCCCTCTGACCAATGATGATCTTACCCTTCATGTTCTCAATAGACTTGGTGCTGAGTTTTGGGACACTGTGGCTCCCATTCTAGCTCGGGAAAACTCTCTCACGTTTGAAGAACTTCATGATCTCCTCCTTGGACATGAAGCCTATCTTAAACGTCTGGATCTCACCTCCTCACCACTGGTGGCCACTGCCAAAACATCTTACCGCAGAGACAATTCATCTCTCAAAAATCAGTATCGCCGAAATACAAAAAAACCTCAGCAACGTAACAATCGTCCAGCTCCTACGTGCCAGTTTTGTGATCAACCTGGTCACACAGCTAAGAAATGTTATAAGCCGCGATCTCCTGATGCAGTTGTCAACTGCACAACCATTGTTGGTCAAGAAAAAAAGTGGCTCATGGATTTCGCTGCCTCTCACAACATCACCACTGATCTCTCCAACCTTAACATTCACTCTGAATATGATGGACAAGACGAGGTTATCATCGGCGATGGTACAGGTTTACCCGTTACTCACGTTGGTTCTACGAATTTCACTGCACCCACCCGTTCTTTCATTCTTGATAACACCTTATGTGTTCCTTCTATCCAAAAAAATTTGATTTCTATTCATAACTTCACCAAATCTAACCGTGTCTCTGTTGAATTTTTTCACTCTCACTTTCTTGTGAAGGATCTGACCACGGGGGCGCACCTGCTACGCGGTAACTCCATTGAAGGCGTGTATCCACTTCCTACTCTAGACATTCCGAATAAACAAGCTTTTTCAGCTCTTGTTGCTGGTACACGGGTTTCTCTTGAAGTGTGGCATAATCGTCTTGGCCATCCTTCCCATAAAATCATGCAACATCTTCTCACCTCCCTTTCGTTGTCTTCAAAGAAGTCCAGCAGCACCTGCACTTCCTGTCACACAAATAAATCCCACAAGCTTCCGTTTTCAACCACATCTCTCACAAGTCATTTTCCTCTTGAATGCTTGTATGCTGATGTATGGGGTCCTACCTCGGCTGTAGACTCAAGTGGTTTCAAATACTATGTATTATTTGTTGATTACTTCACTAAGTATTACTGGATCTTTCCTTTAAAAAAAAAATCTGATGTTGCATCCATTTTCTCTCAACTTGTTCATCTCCTTGAACGACAATTCAGTCACAAAATTAAAAACTTGTACACTGACAATGGTGGAGAATTTATCAAGCTCAAACCCTTCCTCACCTCTCACGGCATCAGTCATCTTACTACAGCCCCTCACACGCCGCAACAAAACGGCACTGCTGAACGACGTCACCGACACATTATCGAGACTGCTCTCACTCTTCTTCATCGCGCAAACATGCCATTAACATACTGGCCCTTTGTGTTCAAGACAGCCGTCTACCTCATCAATCGCTTACCCACCCCTGTCCTTAACATGCTAAGTCCTCTAGAAAAACTTTTTAACCGACCTCCTAATTATCTCAAACTTCGTACCTTTGGGTGCCTCTGTTTTCCATGGTTAAAACCATATAATACACACAAACTGGAACCCAAGTCCCTCCCTTGCGTCTTCCTTGGATATTCCGACTCTCAGAGTGCTTATTTATGTCTTCACGTGGACACTAATCGCACATATATCTCTCGGCATGTGACATTTACTGAAGATATCTTTCCCCTGCATGCACCAGATTCACCTCCCCTACCAACCTCTCCATCGCGTCCCTATCTCGTGGATCTCTTCATGCCCCCTGTTCCTCCAGTCATAAGATCGGATACACCACCCCTTCATGCAGTCCTACTTCAACAGCTAGTGCCCCCTAGTCAGCCTCCTTCACCTGAGGTTAGTATCACTGTCCCTTCTTTTTCATCATCACTACTTCCACCAGAGATTTCTTCTCCCCCAGAGATTCCTGCTCCACCTGAGGACCCACCTCCACCTGAGGATCACACTCCTTCAGAGGTCTCATCTTCCTTGCGTACTCACCCTATGGTCACTCGCTCCATGAACAACATCTACCGATCGAAACAACTTTATTTGGTCACTAAACATCCCGTTACTTCATCAGTTGAGCCAACGTGTGTTTCCCAAGCTATTGAAAATCCAAACTGGCTCCAAGCTATGTCCGAGGAATTTACTGCTCTGGTTCGACATGGTACCTGGACTCTTGTTCCTCCTCATTCGTCTCAAAATCTCGTTGGCAACAAATGGATTTTTCGCCTCAAGCGAAACTAAGACGGTAGCATCGCACAGTACAAGGCTCGGCTCGTTGCAAAGGGTTTTCATCAACGCTCTGGCCTCAAATATGGCGAAACATTTAGTCCGGTAGTTAAGCCTACAACTATTCGGCTTGTTCTCTCCCTCGCACTGCAGCAAAACTGGCCTCTCTTTCAGCTTGATGTGAACAACGCGTTCCTGCATGGGTCACTCACTGAGGACATTTTTATGAAGCAACCAGCAGGCTTCATTGACCCCTCTCATCCTTCTTTTATGTGTAAACTTCACAAGTTCCTCTATGGACTTAAACAGGCACCAAGAGCATGGTATACGACCCTGCGTCAAAGCTTACTTCAAATGGGTTTCAAAAATTCCAGCTCTGATTGCTCTCTCTTCATCTATAATTCTGGTGGCACCACTCTACATGTCCTCGTCTACGTTGATGATTTAATTCTTACTGGTAACAACTCCACCCGTCTTCATCAACTTGTTCATCAACTTGGTGCTGAATACTCCTTAAAGGAACTGCAACCTCTTCACTACTTTCTGGGCATTGAGGTCATTCCTACCACTAAGGGTCTCTTCCTCACTCAACAAAAATACGTTCGTGACTGACTTGATCGTACCCGCATGGATGGTGCTAAGTCGGTAACCACTCATCTGTCCACAAGCGTCAAACTTCATCTTGAAGATGGTTTCCCTCCAGTAGATTGCACGGAGTTTCGTCGCATAATTGGTGCTTTACAGTACCTATCCTTTTACACGGCCTGATATTAGCTTTGCTGTTAACAAGCTGGCGCAATTCATGCACACTCCCAGCTCTATTCACTGGCAAGCTACCAAGAGACTCTTACGATACTTAAAGCATATTGTCCAGCATGGTATCTTGCTCCATCGATCGTCCCCACTTCAACTACGTGCCTTCTCGGACGCCGACTGGGCAGGGAATCAAGATGACCGCACCTCTACTACTGCCTATCTTCTTTTCCTCAGTTCAAACTTAATTTCATGGCAAACAAGGAAGCAAAAAGCAGTCGCTCAATCCTCGACAGAGGCCGAATATCGAGCCTTAGCCGCTGCTACTTCTGAGATTGCATGGGTCAAGTCTCTTCTCCTTGAACTTGGTTTTCCTCTCTCAGAATCTCCCATTTTACTTTGCGACAATGTGGGTGCTACTCACCTTAGTCTTAATCCAGTCATGCACTCTCGGATGAAACACATTGCTATTGATCTCCACTTTGTTCGTGACTACGTTACTCGTGGAGCATTACAGGTTGCTCACGTACCAACTCAAGATCAACTGGTTGATCTACTCACTAAGCCACTTTCTCGTTCGCGGTTCCAACTCCTTTGCTCCAAGATTGGCATAACAGATGGTAAACCATTCTTGCGGGGCATATAAACGACATCAAATAATCAACCTTCATCTATGGGATTACACCCACCATTACGTGATCTCAGTATATTATATTCAGCATGATTACAGGCACATTGATCGTGCTTTTATTTGTACAGCTTGCAGTGTATTTGTTTCTTTTCTTGTAAAAGTTTCCTTTAATAGCTCTGTTTCTATAACTATAAATTGTATTCGAATACTCAATAAAACGTGTACGTGATTCATACACAATACTCATGTTCAATATTCTCTATATATATGTCCTCTAGCTAACAAGAAAATTTAACTACAGACTGATCAAGGAGGGACAGAAGAAACAAAGGCCGAAATTATAATTTGAACAAAACCTTCAACATGATCTGTCCATCTCAAGCAATTCAGGGCTCTCCATGATACTTTCCAAAGAAGGCTTCCGTCCCTCAACTGGTCTTGATTCTCTTCCACTTTCAATCTCCATGAAAACATCTTCCAGGGCCAGCTTCTTTCCTTCTTTATCCTTCAGCTGGAGCATGAACCACTCCAGCTCTTCCTTTGTCAGCACAATCTTACACCTTTCCCAAAATTACTTTCCTGCACAAACCCACTTGCTCTCTCTGATCTCTCGTATTCCTGCTGCTGCTGCTGCATTTCCTCTGCTCTTAGCCTCTGCGTGCATGTCTCCATGCAGCTTCCCATAATTTTGGATCTAATTCGTCCAGAAAACCGTTCTGGGATCCTGATCGAGAACCATTCTAACAGAAACGCTTGCTTTTTTTGACGCTTCAACTAATGTATATAGATGGGAGATACGAGACAGAGTACTAGGGGAAAGCAAACATATAGTGCTAAAATATTACTACCACCACTACTACGTACGTCTATTAATGATATATAGCAATAATAACAAAATCATTAGATTTGTTTCATTCATGGTGATCATTGATTGTTCTAATACTTGCTGAGTGACAAAACGCGTCCCCCTATGTTTGAGTGATACTCATGTACGTCCATGCAGTGTGCCACCCTAGCTAAGACAAATTTAGGTCGTGACATGACACCAAAATGTCTCCCATGCCTGCCCTCAAAGTCACAGCTACTACTACGTTGATAACTTTAGTGACATTAATGATAGCCTTCTTTAAACATCAAAAAAAGGAAAAAAAAAAAAAAATCAAAGGCATACTAAAGTATATCTTGCACCCAAATATGTACTCATGAATGTCAAATCTTCCTTTAGACTAATTCCCTCTCGTTAATTTGTTGGGTGATAGAAAAGGTCAAAAGTAAGCCGAAGAAAAATAAGCAAATCAAGCTTATACTTTACGAATTCACTAAAGAAAAAAAAAAATTCACCTTTGCTACACTTTTTTCTTATATATATTTATGTCTTTTTCTCCTCCCCACCTAGATTTTGACGAGTTCTTCTTGACGGGTTCCCTATAGAGGGATCTTATTGCATATATATTATTATACTAGAATTACCAAGAGGCTAGCTAGCTAGAGTCTAAAAACTATACTCAGGGAGCGAAATTTCATTGTAGTAGTTTATTGAAGGGTCACAATTAATAAAGAAAAAGTCTAAAAAAGCTTAGACAAGTGTATTGCCTTCAGGTGTATAGGATAGATGCTTTAAGATTATCTCATTAATTTAGACACTGCCTTTATATGGTTATGGTTTTCGACTTTGTTCTTTTTAAGTGTAAAGTTTGATTGTAATTAGCGTAGTATAGAGATACAATTTTTCTTAAGGTCCTGTTTGATTACACAAATGAGATAAGATGAGATGAGATAAGATGTTTTAAATAGTAATGAATAAAATATTGTTATAATATAATTTTATAATATTAATTTGGTATTGAGATTTGAAAAAGTAAAGTTATTTATTATATTTTGTATGGAGAGTTGAAAAAGTTATAATAATGAGTTGAGATGAAATGAGATAAGTTTTTTAGTTTTGTGTAACCAATCCAGGCCTTAAGTTTGGTTTTGAAATTTTATAATCTTCAGACTTTTATTATAAAAGGTAATCATCCACCAAAAGTGAGAGTTATGAATACCGTTTATTTTAAAATAAAATAAAAAAAAAAAAAGGTAAATTTTTTTATGATTTCCTTCTTTCCTTGATATTTTCCGATTCTTGCACAACTCATGTGATACTTTTCATGATTTCATCCCGGAATTTAGGTCCTCAAACATAGCGTCTGAAGTACTAGCTAATTGCAAAATTGGCTCTATCTAGGGTCAGACAGAAAACAATACGTACGTGAACAACACGAGTTGGCTATATATAGTTCTTTGTCTTCTCAAGGCCAAAGCTAGGTCAATGTCTGCCCTTGCAGCCTCCTTAAACAGTGGCTCCTTTGTCTGTGACTTCCCTTCGTGGCCGGCAACAAGTCTTTGCCTTTTCTTTTTTAGTTTGTGCTCTTGTACTGTGTCTCGTCTCATGTTAAATTACCACAAAAAGAAAGCCCGTATTCTGACTTTACTCAAATACAAAGGAATTAAACACAATTCCTAGGCGACAGAAGCTGCTTTTTTCGGGATGTTTAGCCCTATGATACACGATGAGTTGAAGTCTTCATGAAAATGTTTTATGAATTTCAGTATTGAAAATCTCGTGATCATGATGTTGAAAGTCTTAGAACCGACTCAAATATGATGAATTTCAGGTCAAAACGCGCAATTAGATAATAGATTCATGAGATTATTGGTTAAATTATTCCGGGAGAGACCGAAGTAAAATGATGGGAAGAGTACCAAGTCATGAGTTCAAAGTCATGAGTAAACCGTCACTCATGAGCAAATGAATAGAAAAAGTGAAAAGCCGTGTTTATGAATACATGCATAATATTAAATCCTTCATACGTTGATAACTTTAGTGACATTGATAGCCTTCTTTAAACATCAGAAAAAGGAAAAAAAAAAAAAAAAATCAAAAGGAAGACTAAAGTATATCTAGTGGCATCCAAATATATACTCATGAATGTCAAATTTTCCTTTAGACTAATTCCCTCTCATTAATTTGTTGGGTGACAGAAAGCTCAAAAGTAAGCCGAGGAAAATTAAACAAAGCCAGCTTATACTTTACGTATTCACTAGAGAAAAAAAATCACATTTTCTACACTTTTTTCTTATATATATTTATGTCTTTTTTTCCTCGATCTCCACCTAGAGTTTGACGAATTCGTCTTGACGGGTTCTCCTTTAGAGGGATCTTATTGCATATATATTATTATACTAGAATTACCACCAGCAGGCTAGCTAGAATCTAAAAATTATACACAGGGAGTGAAATTTCATTGTAGTAGTTTTTTGAAGGGTCACAATTAATAAAGAAAAAGAAAAAGTCTAGAAAAGGTTAGACAAGTGTGTTGCCTTCAGGTGTCGTCATAGATTCTGAAGTCTATCAGAGTTGGTCTAAAATGTAATTGGTCCTTTTTCACATCTATCTTATTGCTTTCTTTTATTGTCTCCTTATTGTTATTTAAAGAAAAAAAAAAAAAAAAACCTCATCTCTCAAACTTTTGTCTGTAGAGGTGGTGAAGATGAGTACTTTCTATTAGGCAGAAAGTACTGTCTCTTGAATGTTTGTATGTAGAGAGTATCAATAGTAGTGAAGACCAACCCAGTCACAAAAGGAAATAATGTACTGGTGGAACTTTAAATGCATTATTTTGACTTATGATATCATGTTTGATATGGTGATATCCTAAAATATATCGAGTCCCCTCCTTCTATGAAGTTGAGTACTTTCTATTAGGCAGAAAGTGCTGTCTCTTGAATGTTTGTCTGTAGAGAGTATCAACAGTAGTGAAGACCAAACCAGTCACAAAATGAAATAATATACTGGTAGAACTTTAAATGCATTATTTTAGCTTATGATATCATGTTTGATATGGTGATATCCTAGAATATATCTAGTTATGAATATAAATTTCTTGATGAACAAATGATTGATGACGGTTTTTTTTTTTTTTTTTTTGAAAAAAAAAAAAGAGAAGAAGAACTGAGAGGATTAATAAATCAATACTAAATCATGTAAAAGACTGTAACTGAACGGAGGAGGATGGTGAGGTGATATTCTTGATAAATCAGTAATTAAAAACAACCTTTAGCAAATCATCATTTTATTTGTAGGATTTATTATTATTAAATTATAATTAATTAGACATTTATAAACTCTTCAGTAGCCATGCAGGTATTGGTAGGACTATTAATTATTAAGTGGTCTTAAAAATTAGACATATATATGGTACTTCTTGAATTCTATTTTATATTAATGTTATATTATCCGATGGTTATATGACATATCATGATAAGATGAGAACAACATCTCGTCACCGTCGAGAATAATAAAAAATTAATGATATTTGGAATAGATTTAGGTATCGTTTAGATAGCGAGTTGAGATAAAATGAATTTATATGAAAGTTGAATAAAATATTATTATAATATTATTTTTTAATATTATTATTATTTTGAGATTTGAAAAAGTTGAATTGTTTATTATATTTTATGTGAGAATTAATTTAGAAAAATTATAATAATTTAATGAGATGAGTTGAGATCAATTCCGAATCCAAACGGGCCTAGTTAGGTTCTCAACGTTTGTGAATATTTCGGATTCTATTTATGTCATAGGAAAATCAGGTTTTGTTATTTTATCACATAATAGTTAGAACAAGGTCTTCCATATTTGTCGGATGAGAAATAAATTTTCCATGTAAGGATATTCAAGGTTATTGGGTGGATTGCTCTAAATTAATCCCTCACTTTGTAACTTAAATTCAATGATAAGTATTTTGTTACATCAGAATATATTACTTTCAAAGCGTATATATGTTAAGTTTAAATTTGACGGTTTTTTGTTTGGGAATCATGGTATGGCAGGACCATGCTGAGAAATAGATGGTGAGTTTATATTTGCCTTCTCTCTCCATATGGGCAGTAAGTCATGTTTCGACCACTTATTCTTTGGTTATGCAATTGTCATCATTAGTTTTGGGGGAGTATAGGATAGATGCTTTAAGATTATCTCATTAATTTAGGGATGACTGCCATTATATGGTTATAGTTTTTGACTTTTTTCTTTTTCAAGTGTAGATTTTGATTGTAATTAGCACGGTATAGAGATATAATTTTTCTTAAAAGTTTGGTTTTGAATTTTTATAATCTTCAGACTTTTATTGTAAAAGGTAATCATTTATCAAAAGTGAGAGTTATATATGATCAATAGCGTTTATTTTAAAATAAAATAAAAAAGGTAATTTTTTTTTTTTATGATTTCCTTCTTTCCTTGATATTTCCCGATTCTTGCACAATTCATGTGATACTTTTCACGATTTCATCCCGGAATTTAGGTCCTCAAACATAGCATCTGAAGTACTAGCTAATTGCAAAATTGGCTCTATCTAGGGTCAGACAGAAAACAATACGTACATGAACAACACAAGTTGGCTATATATAGTTCTTTGTCTTCTCAAGGCTAAAGCTAGGTCAATGTCTGCCCTTGCAGCTGTGTTTGGCGTTTGCCTCCTTAAACCGTGGCTCCTTTGTCTGTGACTTCCCTTCGTGGCCGGCAACAAGTCTTTGCCTTTTCTTTTTTAGTTTGTGCTCTTGTACTGTGTCTCGTCTCATATTAAATTACCACAAAAAAAAAAGCCCGTATTCTGACTTTACTCAAATACAAAGGAAACATAATTCCTAGGCGACAGAAGCTGTTTTTTTCAGGATGTTTAGCCCTATGATACACGATGAGTTGAAGTCTTCATGAAAATGTTATATATGAATTTCAGTATTGAAAATCTCGTGATCATGATGTACTTGACAGTCTTAGAACCAACTCAGATATGTTGAATTTCAGGTCAAAACGCGCAATTAGATAGTAGATTCATGAGATTATTGGTTAAATTATTCCGGGAAAATTATGGGAACAGTACCAAGTCATGAGGTCAAAGTCATGAGTAAACCGTCACTCATGGGCAAATGAATAGAAAAAGTGAAAAACCGTGTTTACGTATACATGCATAATATTAAATCTTTCATTTTGCAATTGGTAATTAAAATATATAAAATTATTTTTATTATAAAATAAATCTAACGTATCACATAAAATATTTATATTAATTTATAAGTTTATTTTTATGTAATTTTAATAGTTGTAAAATTTATCTTACTGTATTTTATTATAAAAATAATTTTATAATTTAACATATTATGTATAAAATTATATATATTTATAATTATTTTTTTATAATTGTAGCACTTCTGTACTATTAAAAGATTCTCACGAATAGATATATTTTGCATGGCTCCCGGCCCAGCCATCCCTTTGTGTCTTGTTTTTTAACTCAATGGAAGTTTATTCATAAAATAAAATAAAGTATTTGCATGCATGCCCCGCAACACTGGGGGAACATGCATACCTGCCCTATCAAATCGAGGATAGTTTGTCTACTTTCTTTCAGAGGCATGCAATTAGTCTAAATATGCTAAAAGGTACCGTACGCTTTTCTCTTGTCCAGTGGAATAAAACAAACAACAAGGAAGCGTTGCACACGATCAGAGATATTGCAAATTTGCTTGGGTTGACGTCTTCAAAATGTGTCAATATCAGTTTGGCAATGTGCCAAACTGATATTGGCAACAGTACATTGACTTGATGAAGGTCTTTCAGAATTCAAGTAAAAGCGCGTAGTTAGATTAATCGATTGAGACTAATTCAGAGGATTGAGAATAATCTTACATCTATATCATATCAAATTATATTAATTAATAATTTTTTTCTTAGTAATTTAGAAAATGACTATAATTAGTGTGTTGGTATTTTTTTTTTTAAATGTTTAGAAAAAAAATACAATTTACACTAAGAGCATACCAAGTAGATAAATTAAGGGAGTACAGTAGCCCTACTTTTTTTTTTAATATATTATAGTTGCAACATATTATCAGTATGCAATATTTTTATAATAAAATTTACATAGAACTTTTAGCCTTTCCATAAAATATTAAGACTTTGCAGGTAGAAAGACAACATTACAAATGGAGAACTGTTACATATAATAAGAAATTATATAAAAGTAAAGTCATCAACTGACGTGTTTTCATAGAATCTATTAGATTTGTTTTACGATAAAAATAATTTCATAATTTAACGTACCATATTAAATCATATTAATTTATAAATTTATTTTTATATAATCTATTTGTAGTTACTATATTTTACATACAAACCCATCTGAGATAATTAGGTTAGGCCACTCCTCTTGTTGGCCTGTCATCTGAGGTTGCCCATACCTCCTTGTTTTAGAGACACCATACCTTGCACACGACCATCATTCTGATTCCACCATCTTTTCAAAAAAAGGTTCTTTCTATTTTGAAAAAACTTAAATAATATGACCTGGCCTTACGTTATGTGTCTTATCTATATTATTAAGAAAGTAATATATACAAGTTCTAAATGTAGAAATCACACACAAGTCATTTATAAAAAATTAAATCATATCATGAAACTGAGTGAAAAACTCACTTTTCTTTTTCTTGATGAGGTAAAAAAAATTTATACAAGGCTTATACATTCAAGACTTATACTTAGTATTACTCATCTAATTATAAAAAACCAAAATTTTTATAATTTTTAATGATGAAACTTATTTATTTTTAAATGGACTGCAAAAGACTTAAAACTTTGACGGTCAACCATTGATCAGTTCTATAGTGATTTTGAACAATTCTCTAAGCCGTATACCCCACGCCCAGGTTCAACCCCCCGGGAACAACATCAGATAGTGACCAGCTGATACAACGGCCATTCTTTTTCCCGACCACTCGCAACAATTTCCCTATATAAATTCGCCATATCCATCTTCATTCTCCGTAGCACTGCCTCCTTTTACTTCCTTTTATCACTACTCCATACATACTCCAACTCACATCCTCTCTCTCTCTCTCTCTCTCTCTCTCTCTCTCTCTCTCTCTCTGCCCTGATCTCTAAGCATGGGGAACTCCGCCCTCACCTTCTTCGACAAACTTTCACTTCAAGTATTAGAACCACAGAAATCCAGCATTAACGCAAAAACCATATACAGAGATGAGTTAGACAAGAAGGTGTCAAGAAAGAAGCCAGGGAAGAGTTGCAGAGATCGTAGTACTGTTGCAGATTCAAAAGTGCCATTGCTATCAGGAGATCGAGATGGGAAGGGTTCTGAAAGACGAGGAAGCCATGGCAGCAGTAGTACTCATGTTGACAAAAAAGGGGGGATTAGAGTAAAAGTCAGGATGACAAAGGAAGAAGCAGCTCGACTTTTATCCAAGTGCAAAGATGGAGGGTTCCTTGAATTCAAAGACGTAGCGACTGAGCTTGTTCAAATACCAAAAAATCGTGTACATGTTGTGTCCCTTAACACCATCCTTGATCCGGTGCTTAAGAGCATTCCGGAAGAAATTGAGGAGAATTAAATAGAAGTATTATCTTATCAATACCCATTTTATTTTGTTTTAATGTATTCCCAATTCTTTTGGAAGAACTACATAGAAACTTTCCCAAAAGCGTAGGAGGATGGAACGTACGATATACAGTTCCAATAGATATTAGGCATAAGCCTTACCCAAATTAACGTTAAGTGGAGGATAAATGATTTGCAGTTGTATCAGTCTTAAATAGACAAATTTTGTACAAATTTTTATAAAAAGTTGACTTTATTTTAAAAAGTGAAACAAAAACTTTTTTTTTTTGTTTTACTGGGAGCTACTTTTTAACGAATGACCTACTTTTTAACGAACGACCTATGCCAGACTTATCTATTAGACTTATACATAATATTACTTAGTGGAAAGCTGAATACCACTGTTTAATGTTTTCAAGAAAATAGGCATTGAGCTTCTGTTGTGTATACACATTCACCGCACTTGTAATTGATATTTAATAAACAGCTTTGGTTCCAAAGTGATGGACTTCTGTTGAGCCCATACACAATTGCAGGACTGTGATGCCAACACATCCGTACAGAAAAGTCCTTTAATTGAACAGTTTAATAGCTTCAGAACTTCCCCAACAGTTCGAACATTTTCCTCTTCCATCAACAGTTGATACCATAACCCAAAAGATTGAGATTCTTTATAATTTTCTGAATTTTGAAGATTGTATAAATTCAGAAAAATAAAAAAAATAAAAAATCGTATCCATCTCAGCATAAAATCCAACTAGTAAGTTCTTCATAGCCATCATATTTTGCAACAAAAATTTTATTATCAAGTCGGTAGGTAAAATATATATAGTAAAATATTTATGTGACAAAATTTAAATAGGTTTTACTACATATAATCACTTTTACATATTTTTTATGCACATCATTGATGTGATTGGCTGAAAAAATTATTTTATATTAAAAAAATGATGCAGCCAATTATATTAATAGAATGTACAAAAAATATATAAAAGTGACTGCATATAAAATTTTTGTAAATTTTAAATTTTGAATCTTTTAAATTAAATTTTACAATTTAAATGATATTGATGATAAATTCAGTGTAAATATACAACAACTCATTTTGAAAAGTCTAGGGTGGTTGTTAAGTACTTTGGAGCTATTGAATTTGTTGATTGAGTGCATACGTTTGTCATCCATATGTTTTCTTCCATTAAACACATACGAGGGACAAAAAGACAGTAGTTGAAGCCGATTGTGGAGGAATTTAACCACGCATGACCTCGTGATCTTTTAATGATTATCAGAGTTATTTTCTTATTGGAGTAATGGTATGTACAAACTCTAAATAGATAAGTCTCACGCTCTTTATAAAATGATGGATTCTACTAAAAAAAGATTTTTTTTATGTTTTTTAATGTGGGATCTACTTTTTTACAAATATCTGTACGAAATTTATCTATTTGAAACTTGTACAAATCATTTATCTTTCTGATAAATTGTTGCTCATTTCTACTTGGGCCCAACTAAAGAGTTTAGGCAATTCTCATATCAAATATTATTCAGCATTCACATCCTTCTAGTTTTGACAATTCACAATTTGCATCATCATCTGTGTTGGGATTTGAGTGGAGATCAAGAGACAAACTAGATGCTAGATAAAGCAATAGCGGAAGCAAAACAAAGATCAAAATAGTTAAACCAAAAGCAAGCACACAAAAACACTAAGATTTATATACTCTAATTAGAGTATAGCCTGTGTCCACTGATGAAGTCAATCTTCAAAAGAATTTACTATCAAAGATGAAGTATAAGAGAGGTATAACAAAACACTCCTTAATCTCGAAGTCCTATTACACCCAAATGAGCTGGTCTCTCTCTCATAAATGAAACTCACAAAGAGGTCTCTTGTTGGCATTCTCTCTAAGTTCTAGCTGCTCAAAATGAACCCAAACGCAATAATACATCAAAAATATGATGCATTTAAACAAAACAGCACAGTTACCCTAGAAACATAACATTTGCTAAAGTGAGGGTCGAGCGCCAATCGAGCAGACGTTTAGGGCATGAACATACAAGCATCATGAAACTTGCGCCGAACAAAAGCTTATAAATACTCAAACATATGTTCATGCATGTGAATTTTCACATATATATATATATAGATGGATCGGTATTGTACCACGTACATTAATATAATGGGAAAGTAAGCTGAGAGTTTAATTATATTATAATTTTGTGAAGCTAATTTTACTCCAGCAGATCTAACAAAGGATGTACAATAAATTCCTAGAGGTTGTGGTTCATTTTATGCTATCTCTATTTCAAGTGAAATAAAGGGTATCTTATTCTGCAAGTTTAAGATTATAAACTTTATTTTCAACCAAGGCCTTTAATCAATCAAGATTCATTTACCCAAAGATCTAAATCATACTTTCTTTAAGAGAAGTACGTAGTCCTTGTTTCGCTACGTACCAAAAGGAATTTAGATAGCAGTGCTTGCCCCGCAAATTGCGGGATTAATTTTACCGGCAGCCGATGTTGACTCTCGACAGGTTTCTAGTTAAGTGTGCGACACATGAAAACGATCTTTCTGTGTTTTTTTATTTTTTTTTTATTTCCTACGTGAGGAAGAATGTAGAACCTAATCTTGTCCTTATTACTGCATGCATGCTAAATAATGTTGACAAATTGCATATCATACTAGAAGAAAAGTCAGAATTAATTAGAAAAATCATTACCACCCAAAAATCTCAAATTATTCCGTATATATATAAAAGAGAAATAACGACGATGAAAGAAAAAGTTCAATATGCTAATATAGTTTTAAGATATACTCAAAAAACTTCAATATGCTAGAATATTAATTAATACCAATTTCAAACTTCAATTCCATTAGTATATTAAGCTAATACTAGATACAATTATAGGATAGACAAGTCTCACACAATCTGTTCGAAAATAAATAGGTTCCTTAGTGAAAAAACGGATTGTTTTATGTAAGTCTTAAGTGTGATCTATTATTTTTTCAATGACTCATGAGACTTGCATACCATAAACATGTATAACTTATTTTCTAATATATTAAACCCCACATTTCAGTAGTATTATAGCAATTTTCTGCTTAGAATTAGTTAGCCGTGGTTAGTATTGTCAGATTCATGGATTCATGGAAATGCGCCATGATTTACGTATGTAGACTTTCAGTTTGGGTCAATTTTTCTTTCTAACAATTAATTGGTCGTAGTATCATGATCAGTTGGAGGAACTGTGGAACTCAATCCGAATGATAATGAGTAATATCCGAAATGTAAGTATAGGAAGGTAGTGAATGAGATCATAAATTACTTGAAAATGAGAAAGTATTATTATCGCTATAAAAAAATTATTTATTTACTACCAGTTATTTCTTACGAAATAAGTCTATTCTCATTACAAATAACTCATCATAAATAATTATTTTTTTTGTATTACTTTTGCAGTTATTTCAATGAAATCTACTCGTAATCTTGACTATAAATTTTGAAGTAAAAGTCCAAATGTAGTTGAAGAAAGGCATATATTTAGATTTACAGGTACTATCTATCAAGGTAGGTAGTTGGTTCTCATGATCATGAGAATGCAACTAATTCCATACAAAGAACTGCACATGTGAATATTCCATAGAATGAGTATCAATATAGGAAAAATCTAGTTGCAAGTATAATTGTGTATTAATATGTACATTAATTTATTGTAATTAGTCAAAAAGTAGATTTTATTGAAAATAATGTTAATTTAAATTTTAAGTATGAAATAATCAGTATTGATATGCAAATTAATACGTGACTTTGTTTGTATGTAACAAAACTCATCAATATAATGTGTATATTGAAGGCATAAAAATTTCCTGATTTATATGCACATTCATACTAATTTCCTACGAGCATTTTTCGAGAGGAAGAAACAAGAAAGAGATCGATCATAGGGAACTAAATTCCAACATGAAGAAAAAGAGATCTCGGTTAAGGTACTCAAAACATCCATGTCAACCACTATATATATATATATATATGTCCTCTAGCTAAGAAGAAGATTTAATTACAGGTTTGGATCATAACCCTACTACAAACTTATCAAGGAGGGAAAGAAGAAACAAAGGCTGAAATTATAATTTGAAAAAACCTTCATCATCATGATCTGTCCATCTCAAGCAATTCAGGGCTCTCCATGATACTTTCCAAAGAAGGCTTCCATCCCTCAACTGATCTTGGTTCTCTTCCTCTTTCAATCTCCATGAAAACATCTTCCAGGGCCAGCTTCTTTCCTTCTTTATCCTTCAGCTGTAGCATAAACCACTCCAGCTCCTCCTTTGTCAGCACAATCTTAACCCTTATGGCACCTTTCCCAAAATTACTTTCCTGCACAAACGTCCCACTTGCTCTCTCTGATCTCTCACATTCCTGCTGCTGCATTTCCTCTGCTTGTAGCCTCTGCGTGCATGTCTCCATGCAGTTTCCCATAATTTTGGATCTAATTCGTCCAGAATACCGTTCCGGGATCCTGATCGAGAACCACTCTAACAGAAAAGTTTGTTTTTTATTTTACGCTTCAACTAATGTATATAGATGGGAGATACGAGATAGAATAAAGGGAAAGCAAACATATATATTTATAGTGCTAAAATATTACTGCCACCTCTACTCCGTAAGTCTATTAATAATAGGAGAATATTTTATTTATAAAAGAATTACATATAAATAAATCCATAAATTTATATGACTTGATAAATTTATAAATTTATATGATTTGATGTGATAAGTTAAATTATAAAATTATTTTTATTATAAAATATATTTAAAAAATTATATAAAATTATATCAATTTATATATTTATTTTATATAATTTTTTTTCCATGTAGCAGTTGTCTTAAAAATATTTAACAACAGTAACAAAATCATTAGATTTGTTTCATTCATGGTGATCATTGATTGTTCTAACACTCGCTGAGTGACAAAACGCGTCCCCTATGTTTGAGTGATAGTCATGACATGACACCTAAATGTCTCCCATGCCTGCCTCAAAGTCACAGCTACTAACTACGTTGATAATTAGTACCTTATTGACATTGATAGCCTTCTTTAAACATCAAAAAAGGAATAAAGAAAAAAAAAAATCAAAAGGCAGACTAAAGTGTATATGGCGTCCAAATATATCCTCATCAATGTCAAATTTTCCTTTAGACTAAGGAAAATGATACGGCGATCGCTGGTGACTCGCACTAGGGGTTACCGTTGGTCTTATTTTATTTTTTTAAATTTTTTTAATGATTAAGAAATTTTTTTTAATATTATTATAATTTTTTTATATTTTTCTTAAATGTTTAAAAGTATTAAAAAATGATTTTAAAAAAAATTAAAAAAAAAATTTATTTTTACCTAACGGTAGCAGCCACTAACGGTGCCTATAGCACCATCTTTATACTAATTTCCTCTCATTAATTTGTTGTGAGAAAGATAAAAAGTTCAAAAGTCAGTCGAAGAAAATTAAGGAAAACAAGCTTATACTTTACATATTCACTAGAAAAGAAAATCACTTTTCCACACTTTTTCTTATATTTATGTCTTTTTTCCCCCTCCAATTCTATCTAGAGTTTGACGAATTCGTCTTGATGGGTTCCCCTTTAGGGGGATCTTATAATTGCATACTATACTAGAATTACCACCAGGCTAGAATCTAGAAATTATACTCGGTGCCAAATTTCATCGCAGTAGTTTTTTGAAGGGTCACATTAATTAATAAAGAAAAAGAAAAAGTGAAAAGCATCTTTCTTAACAAGGTCCCCCCCATGATTACCTCTATAGTCGAGTACCCCCCATGGCATTGGATTTGGGGATTGCTTATGACAAAAAAGACAAAAACTTCTTTCTTTTAGGGTGGTGAGGCTTGGGCATTGTTAGAACAATTCATTGAGTTGTCGTTGGGACCCAAACAGGCTCGATCTATTTTTCTTGATCTGGCCTCTCGATGAATGATCAGACATCTCGTGTTTTCAGAGTGTTCTTCTTTTTACATGGTTAGGGATCATTTTAACATCCATGGCAACCATACAGATGTTCTTCCACTGCCCATTGTGCAACAGCATGAACTTGCCCACTCGCTTCTCTTGTGTCTTCTGAGTTAAGTTAGTACTGAACTTGACATAGCTAGTGCACGACAGAGCATGGAATTGATGTTATCATGACGACAAATGATTCTGAGCACAAAAAGATTGAGATAATAAAGCCGAAGTTGTAAGGTTGTAAAAGTGATCAACAGACGAATATTGATTAGGTTGTTTACAAAAACATATATTGATCACGGTAATCAATATCATGTTGCCTTTAAATAATAAAAAAATATATATATCGCCCGAAAAGATCGTTGGAACTCGACAATCTTCCAAGTTTAGGTAGGAAAAAGACTAGTTTTTATTAAAATTTTCAACCTAGAAACTGGTGCAATGCATGGACACAAAAACTTTACCATTTTCAACCGCAGCAACAACCCTACTCTTGTCCTTACTCGTTAAAGGTTGTGAGTCGATGGTTCCATTCACATTGAGAGGTTCTGGGTCAAATTAGGAAATCGGAACCTTGGATTTAGCAAACCCTACAACAATTATTTTATTTTATTTTTATTTGAATTAAAACATATTTATTTATGAGTAATACAAACAGTTATGAAGTAAAGTTTACAATCATTTAAAAAAAAGTAAAATTTACTATTAAAAAATTAATTTTTTTTATATAAATTACATAATAATTTATTTTTTTTTAAATAATTATACTGCATTTGCACACTCCCGACTGATCAATACTTGGTCTGGATGGAGAAGATTTTCAAATCTTGGATGGATAATGGAGAAGATTTTCATACTAATAATTTCCTCGGTATAAATTTAACTAATGTTTTCTTATTGATCAATACTTGGTCTGGCCAATTTATGAGCGCATATATATATATATATATATTCATCGAGAATATGCTTTACCAGGAGAAATCATGTTCTTCATTATAACATCCAGCATGGTATAGAA
Organism: Carya illinoinensis; assembly: GCF_018687715.1. Classification (NCBI taxonomy): domain Eukaryota; kingdom Viridiplantae; phylum Streptophyta; class Magnoliopsida; order Fagales; family Juglandaceae; genus Carya; species Carya illinoinensis. The sequence goes on from NC_056763.1 coordinate 25,606,813, forward strand.
AGACAAAGAAAGAAGAAATGTCCCATACTAACCATGTAGATCCCACAAGATTCCTCACTGGTCAGGAAGCACTATCAAGACCTGTAACGTCCCGTAAAAGTAATTTCCAGGTAACCATGGGAATCTCAAATCAAATAGAAAGCACAAGTAATGACAAGAAAACCAAGAGCTAGGCTTTGCAATAAGCACAGTGAATTATATCTTCCATCTCGTATATGGGACGTGTTTATGTAAGTACGGTGGTTTCCATAACATACTTCTGCCAGTGGCGAGGACCCAAGGATCAGACAGACGTTCATGTGAATTGCAGCACACCACTGTACAAAAGGATCCACTCGTCCCTAGAACAGTGCATCTAGAGCAGTTCACAAGAAACTGCCCAATTACATTTTGAAGTTCATAAACAAATAACTTCACAAGTCAGAGCAGTTGATGCTGGTAGCAGCAGTATTCTAACTTAGAACGGCCTAAAAGCCATGTCGTGCATTTATTCTGAATGTTTTTTAACCTGGAAGGCTCTATAGTCAACTGGGAAGTTTAAGGTTCACCAACTGCAGTGAAAATCCAACAAAAAACTCACTCTATGCGGTGGCGCTTCTTGGCAAGATTCTCAAACACCTTGTGGACATTGGCCGTTGTGATTGATTTTGATGAGTCAAATGACTCCTGAAAAGGAAAGAGAAGGAAAAGATAAATAAAAATGCAGATCATGCGAACGCATTACCTTAAAAAAATAAAACAGCCAGAAGGCCAACTTCCATGCCTTCCTTTTCCCCAGTCTGCTTTATAAAACAGTAAATAGGCCATTAAGAAGTCACAATCAAGAGCAGACCAGGAAACCACGAATCTCATCCTTCATATCAGCTATGCCACTTAGAATCTCCATTTTCTGTATATGACCAAGTTTATCAAATAAACTTAGCTCAGTGACCACCTGTTGCAGCAACTTTTCTTTCCTTTTCCGTCTTGCCATTTTCTCGTACTCTACACTTGAGTCCTCCTTGTCCAGCAGAAAAGCAATACGCTTCTGGTTGTAAACAACCAGGCACTTTTCACATCTGCAAAGGACATCACGCCAGTTTCTTGAAAGAAAAAGTGATCTACCGTCTAAAGCAGGAGAAGCAGCCTCCAGGTTAACTCCAAGAACACAAGCAGGATGTGGACTGGTATCTTTTACACATTGATTTGAAACCACCTTCTGAGAATCTTCTCCAAGAGACAAACCGTTCACATTAGATGCAGACTCAGAATTAGCATTAGAATGGATCTATTTTAGGATTATTATGAGCATCAGCATCATTCCTGCCATTCCAGATCCACAAGCTGCAAATGTATCTTCTATCACATTCTTATCCTTATTGGCATCAAGGGTAACATCACACTGTCTCCCTGCTGGCCATATGGACTGAGGATATAGTCCCAGAAATGAAAAACTGGTTGAGCAGGCCCTACATATAAAATCCTCATACAGAGGTTCACCTTCCTCATCTCTTGGAACCTGTACTGAAAGATAGGTACAGAACCAAGCAATTGTGATTAGACGAAAATTACTTTTGAGGGATATTATTTTGTTTTTTGGGTGTAAAAGATGTTTGATGGAGCTCAGAATTTATTTCACCAAAAAAACTGAAAAGTTTTGAAAATTTTATAGTTGCCAAAAAAGGCCAAGGCCTTATACTATACTATTATTATAGCAATGTATAGTATCCTCACCATGCAACCATGGAATGATGCATTAAACGTAATAAGAACAAAGAAAAGGGGGAAAACTTGAGAGCCATTGTGAAGGTACCGCTAACGACCTCATTAGAAGTCTCAAGACCGAGATGCTCCTCATGAAACCAGTCCTCACAAATGCAGCACTGTATCATCTCTACTTGCTCTTCAACATCAGGATCAGGATAAGGCCTACCACAAGTGCAATATGAGCCTCTGAAGTTATGATTATACATATTCTCAGCATTCTCTATATCCTTATTTGGGAAAAGCTTGCAGAAGAAATCCCCAAATTTTGAATTTCCAGTCACACCTAATGTTTCTCTTGGTCCACAGCTCCACAATCTGGTTCAAGTAGAAAAATCAGCTATACTCAGTTAACATTAATATTAAAAATTCAGACGGCAAGCATGATGGAGATATGAGTTCCTATCATGACAGATAAAAATTTCCATGAACCATCTGACAACCTGATAGAATGCTGAATTTGGAATCCACCATAGCAACCAATCCAAACTAAGAACAACCATAGTTCCGATTAAAGTTAAAAAGCGACCCCTGTTATACAAAATCCCAGGTACGCAAAAGCAAGAAATGGGGGTTTGAACGTATGTCAGAAAACCACCATGCTTCTAAAAGAAACAAGAAAGCAGTTACTTAGATCCCCTAATGGACTGTATAAGACTCTAGTTCGAATGAAATGCAAACTCCAGCTCACATCATGGAGATAGAAACATCTACACTTTTAGAAAGAATAGAAAAGTAAAAAGAATTGATCCCTCTACACTCATGCATTAAATCTATCATTTTGATTGGCTATTAAATCATTATTCTCCCATTCACAATAAAAATTGTTTGCACAACTCAGTTCATATAAAAACAGTTAATGTAAGTAACCAATCAGTACCAACTAGTTAGGAGTTTAGCATTTACTCAAAAGTTAAATCCTCCACGCTGAAAAGATTGTGGTAGGAATACCTCGTGACTATCATGGCAAGACAAGGAACAAGCTGTGCAAACTCCGGCATTTCCCTCTGGGGTACAAGTCAGACATGAAAACACTGCCTGTCTCTTTATATAACCATTGGTATAAGAACATTCATTGCCTTCATCAGCCCCCAAAATCAGGTCTGCTTCCTATGTGTCACAAATTAGAGACATACAAATAACCCATTAGCATAAGCACAAAAAAATGTACAAGTACAAAATATTTAAAATATCAACAAAAGGCCCACAATATTTTAGTATATAAGGTGAAGTAACTGGAACAAAAGATGGACAATGGGAAAATAACTGCAGCTTACAATAAAACTGAGGCCCAGTGTGATTTAGTCATAGAGATCTTCCTGGTTTGGATTAGGAGGTGATCTTACCTCATCTCAACTCATCTCATCATTACAACTTTCCCAAATTCTCATACAAAATATAATAAACAATTCAACTTTTTCATCTCATCTCATCTCTGAATCCAAACCAGATGAGATAAACATATTAAGGAAAAGAAACTGAAACTACTTCACATGGCCAAAGTATATATATATATATATATATATATATGTTTCAGACATTGTCTCTTATAATGCCAAGGCATCAATGCAATCTACATTTTAAACAAACAAGAAGATGAACCTGAAAAAGGTAGGAACGCTGACACCCCCATGGGGCATTGTCGAAAATTATAGATTCTACCCTATTGGTTTAAAGGGCCTAGTGTAATGAATTTTGTCAACCTTTGATATTTGTGTGAATACCAAAAAAAAAAAAAGACAACAACAAGGTACTTATAGAACATCTCAACCAATGCACAACAACTTGAATGGTATGTTTTCTTAGGTGATCGAAGATTTTATTAAAAAAACGTAAAAGGCATAGTCCAAATAACAGTTTTAACAAAAAGCCCACTCAACTCTGTCTAATGCAAAAATAAACTTTAGCTGAAATTGACCATCACAAACTTGATACAAACCTAAAACAAAACAAAACATATGCAATTCAGAATCCCAAATTAATATCTTTTTGTCAGTTCTATAGCAACCAAACTAGTATATCAATACGCTGGTTTTTTTTTTTTTTTTTAAAAAAAGGCCAAATTATATATAAGAAAGAAGCAGACCAGCTCTTGTTCCTCCACTCCTTTAAGGTAATCTTGGATCGAAACAGTTTGCTCGGGTTCATCTTCAAACGCATCCGCCATTTTCCCACCAAACTATATAACCTTAGGCAGAATCCTCTACCCGTTGGTGAAACAATTATAACGCTCCGTACCTGAGACTCATTGAGAACAGAAAGAACCAATACTGATGAAAGATATTGTCGAAAATGGGAAGTTTTGGGTGCTCTAGAAAAGGAAGCCCTAGTTAGTCGAAAGGGAAAGGAAGTTTCGAAGAAACGTACCTAACGCTGCGGCTGAGATATTTCTAGGGCACTCGCAGGTGGGTGGGATTGAAGAAGGGGAAAGTGTTTCGGAGAGAGAGAGAGAGAAGGATCAGAGAAGCGTTAAGTTTTAATTGTGGCAGGGACTATAGGGACATTTTCCCGAAGAGTCGAGTGGGGGTGAAAATCGGCCGGACCGGCCATTTTGGACCTGGGTCCGGTCCGGTCCACTTTTAAAAGGACCGACCGATTCGGTCCCGTTCCGGTCCAAGGGTTTTCCATCCCGGACCAGACCGAATGAAAAAAATAAAAAATAAAATAAATATAATTAAGATAAATAATCTTATAAATTAATTATATAATTTTTTACTTATACTAATATTTATAATTATATACTAATACTAATAGTTTAATATGGTTTTAAAAAAAATAATACTAATAATCTAATATTATAATATACTACAGTTATACTAATATAAACTATATAGTTATATTAAATACTATAAGTAATACTAATACTAATATATAGCTATACTATTAGTCTACTATTAATACTTTATATAATTATACTTTTCACTATAATTAGTATTAATATATAGTTATACAATTGTACTAATACTATTAATATATTATATAGTCTAAGACTCTTAAGTCTAATATAGGCTATATGGTTATAACTAATACTAATATTATTAATATTAATAATATATAAAATAGTTATACTAATTGATTGATTCAACATAACTAATATTACTGATATAATATAGCTATACTAAATTACTAATAGTCTAATATAAATTACTGATAGTTATACTAACTGATTGATTCAACATAACTAATATTACTAATACTAGTATAAGTCTATAACTATATATATTACTAATAGTTTATACTAATCATAAATTATAATATCAATACTATAAGTAATACTATACTAATTTATACCATAACTCTTATAATATGTTAATATATTAATATATACTAGTACTATATATTATAGTTAATATATAGACTTTATTAATAGTCTATAACTAATCATAAATTCATAATAACTAAATCATTATAAGTCTATAACTATATATATTTAGTATCAATGTATTGTTATACTATTTAATATATAACTATCAACTATAATATATAGTACTAGTATATATTAACACATTATAAGAGTTATGGTATAAATTATAATATATCATATATGTATAAATTTGTAATGTATTAGTATAGTTAAATTAATATGTAATATGTTAGGATTAAATTACTATAACTATATAGAGTATTAGTAATATAGTATTTAATATAACTACATAAAGTATTAATAATAAGAGTATTACTACTATTTAATATAGTATGACATAGAGTATTAATAAATGTATGGTGTTTGAAGAGATATAACAATACTAGTATATTACATATAGTATTACTATTATTACATATAGTTATTAATTATAGTATTAGTACTAGTGTATTATTAGTTATAGAAAATAAGTTAATAACTATTACTAATTTACTATATACTAATAAACTAATAGTATCAGCATATTATTAATATATATATAATAGTATACTATATATATATATTAAATATATCACAATATAATTACATAAGTATTAAACAAAATATCATAGGATTAAAAAAAAAAGTCAATTGTGGACCGAATAGACCGATTAGGTCCGGTCCGGTCTGTAAAACCTTTCCGAACCGGACCGAACTCACCCCTAGTCGAGACCCCTAGAGTTCTAGCTTGGGAACTTGCCGATTCTGATGAGCTTGATTCACAAAATCAAATGCGTATAATCCGTTCCCTCCAAATGCAAACGTTTTTTTTTTATTTTTAAAGAGTTCATACAGTCACTTTTGGTGTGGATTTTATTGATATAATTAATAATAGAAAAAATATAGTTACAAGTGTAATTATATACTAATCTGTGCACCAATTTGATGTGATTAGTCAAAGAGTAGATTTTATTAAAAACAATATTAATTTAAATTTTAAGTATGAATAAATCAGTATTGGTACGTAAATTAATACGCGATTTTGCTTGTATATAGCAAAACTCTTAATCATAATAATTATTTTATATTAAAAAACAATATAATCAATCACATTATTAAAATATATAAAAAAACTGTACATATAAATTTTATTTTTTAAAATATGCTGAACTTATAAAATAAATTTACGTTATATTTTTATTATAAAATATATTTAATATATTATAACAAAAATTATATCATTTGTGAGTTTATTATTATAAAATTGTGAGTGTAACATTACTCATCTATTAAATGCTAGATATAACTTATAAGTTATGTAAATATCGCGTATTCTTTTTTAAAAAGAATTGAAATTACAATTAAAAAAAATATTTTTTATGGACATCATAGTTATTCAATTTTTTCAAAAGAAGTATACAACGTTTTCGTATTTATGACTGTAAATATATTTTTTTAAATGATACTCTAACAATATTTTATTCTAACTTTTAACTTTCAATTTAATTTATCTCATCTCACTTCTTGGTTTAGTTAACAAGAATCAAACTAATTCATCTCATCTCATATAATCATTATAATTTTTTTAAATTTTTATATAATTTTAAAATAAAATTAATATTAAAAAATTATATTATAATAATATTTTTATTTAAATTTTAACATAATATTTTATTTTATCCCATCTGTGATGCATAACAATATCCAAACATTAGTGCAAGTAAAGAATAGCATTGCTTCTCGCATATGGGCTTGTCACGATTTAAAGTCTGGAAATGTCATTCCTTGAGCAAAACTCTGCACCGAAATCGCACTGCTAGGGCTAGTTGTTGCAACGGACCCAGAATAGAATCATAACCGAAGACTTGGTTCGGTGAGATACCCACCCAAACCCAATGACAACGTGCACCTTGCTTCACGTTTATGGCCAATCACTATCTCGCTATATGTTCCCAATGACGAACGCCACCCAATGGCCAAACACCATTTCGCCGTTTTTCCTTGACGAAGACATATTGTCTGTCACCCCATACGAATGAGTCAAATAATTTTAAGGCTAAACACATGATCAAGGGAGTTCTATGTATTGAAATTCAAGAGTCACCAGTACTCGATTGTTGTTTACAATAGTGAAATAGAACTTAGACGTATCTATAATTTAATTAATGACTCATTTGTTGTATGACTCATTCAATTTTTGGATGTTAGTCCCCTTACTTTCAAAGTATTCATAGTCAATGTGAATGCCAATTAATTAATGACTTGTGTATTTGGATTTCCTACAAATTTGTAATTCAAATATTTTTCATAATTCAAAGAAATAAATGCAGTATGCAAACTCGAAGGTATTGAATGTTGAGAAATGATAATTACAGTCGTGAATACGTAAGTTTTATATAATCATTTTAAAAAAATAAATAAATATAAAATTCACATAAAAAGAAATTAATTTTTTAATAATGGACCATACAACTATATTACTCAAGTTTATATAATATTACGTAAGTTTTGTTACATACAATCACTTTTATATAATTTTTATATAATGTGATTGGTCAAAACAATTATTTTATATTAAAAATAAATAATACAACTAATCACATAAATAAAATAGTCAAGTTAACTTTGAATTTCTTTGTTTTTTAAACCAACGGGTTTAACAAATTAGAAAAATTAAACGAAAGTATATAATGACACGCCATTTAGTTGACCAGGTAAACGCAATTCATTGCAATGGAGCCCTGTTCTTTAATCTGTCCATTCCAGAGAAGTCGATGTTTGTTTCTTAAATGGAGTAGGAAAGAATCATTCAAACACGCGTTTTTTTTTTCTTTTTCTTTTAAACGAGTAATATTTATTTTCCTCCTTGTTTTTTCCACCCATTTAAGCACCATATACATCAACTCAAGATACCATTGAAATAAGACTTCAAATTGCAATTTCTCATGGACAGTCAGCACTTTGAACGTGTAAACAAGTTGGTAGAGTAAAAAGTCTTAATTCAAGAGCTGGTATCAGTTTAATCACGGGAGAACTTTGGACGAAATACAAGGGAAACTTCAGGTAGTCAAGATTCAAATTTAAGATTTCTATTATGATATTATGTGAAATCATTATATACCAATTATCTTAAAAATATAAACAAATTAAAAGAGTTAGATTTACTCTTTACTTATTGGAAAATGATTTATATACAATATTTTTTACAACATATTTCATAATAATGTGTTAAATGAGAAATATTTTTATAAAATAATATTTTATAAATAATAATATTTTATAAAATGCCTTCATCTTATAATATTATTGTAAAAATATTCTGTGTGTACCATTACTCTTACCTATTATATCATTTCACGCTGACGACAAGAAAAACAACTTTATTCTCCATCGTTTATTTTATCATTTTTAGTAACATCAATCACTATAATTAACTTGATATATTTTAAAAAATATAAATTAATCACAATAATTGAAAATAAATTAATATTTCTTTTACTCGAATTGACTTCTTTGCGGGGATTTACTGATTAACATCACTGGTCTCGTCGTCAAGGAAGGCCGGTCAATAAAATTTAAACAAAAGAGTAAACTAATTATTTTATTTTATTAATAATAAGAATTATTAATTACAATGTCATGTGAATATGATAAATAGAGTTTTTCTTAAACCCTCAGCCCACGTTGGAGGGCACATCGTCGACGATCTCGATCGGGATTAATTTCAGCTCTACAGAAAGTATAGCCCCTCTGACTTTGGAGACTCTGCATCCCATTAATTCCCATGTAGCTTTGGCCCCCAGCCCAAAAGCAGAGTATTTCGGACCTCTCACTCACACGAATGGCTGCCTTCCAAATCTTCTTCTCCATCTTCTTGTTCGGCTTCTTTTTCCTTCCTCAAATAGCATCAAGTGACACCAACTGCAAACCTTCATCTTGCGATGGCACCCAAAATCTGCAGGTGACGTTTCCTTTCCGACTGAAAGGCTCTCAAGACAAAACGTGTGGCTGTGGTCCGGGGTTCGATCTCTCATGCAACAGCCAAAACCAAACAATTCTCACTCTCCCTTCCTCCGGCTACTTCGTCGTCACAGAAATCTCATACCCGGAGCAGTGGTTGAAAATCGGCGACCCGGAACAGTGCATTTTCAAACTGTTGTTGCACAACTTTAGTCGACCGGGCTCTCCTTTCCAGTTGGAATATCCTCCTTATGATCTTCATCGTATAAACAGTACCTTCTACAACTGCTCCTCCAACGTGACGGATACGCACAGTCGATATCCGCCCATCGATTGCCTTGGTAGCGATGACTATAAAGTCTTGATCGCGCCTACTGGTCACGACGATCACTCGCTGCCACCGGCGTCGTGTCGGGCGATAGGGACCGCTTTGATGCCTCCTATTTGGCTCATGGGTAATTACTGTTGAGGATACTTTGCCTTCATCTGAGGCTTGATATATGTCCCTTAATTCAGACCTTGATTTTAGGAGTTTATTTTGTATACACTTTCCATTTACTTACATTTTATATTTATTGTATTTGATATGTAATTAATTCATACGATATGTAAATTGCTATAAATGGAAAACTACTCACCACTTCAAGGTGTGGTGGTTTCATCAAACCTTCTCATGGTATCAGAGAGCCCTTCAGGATTAGCATCCCTCCGATCCCTCCCTTCTCCTCCCCTATGGCTGCCGAGTCCACCCTTCTCCCTTTCAACACCATGATTCACATGGTAACCATCAAGCTTTCCTCTACAAACTATCTCTTATGGAAAAGCCAACTTCTTCCCCTTCTTGAAAGCCAAGAATTAATCGGATATGTTGATGGTTCTCTTGCATCTCCCTCACGGTTTGACCCAGAAAATTCACAGACACCTAATCCCAAATACTTGGCATGGAAAGCCACTGACCAGCGACTACTCAGTCTTCTCCTCTCTTCCCTCACCGAAGAAGCAATGGCTGAGGTAGTTGGTCTCTCTACCTCTAGAGAGGTCTGGCTAGCCTTGGAAAACACCTTCAGCCACCGCAGCAAAGCTCGAGAAATCCGACTGAAAGATGATCTTCAGCTGATGAAGCGTGGTACTCGGTCTGTTACGGCGTACGCCCGTGCCTTCAAGACACTATGTGATCAGCTTCATGCGATTGGTTGCCCCGTCGACGGCACCGATAAGGTACACTAGTTTCTCCGTGGTCTTGGCTCTGATTTTTCCTCCTTCTCCACTGCGCAGATGGCTGTTACGCCCCTCCCCTGTTTTGCTGACTTGATTTCAAAGGCTGAGAGCTTTGAGCTCTTTCAAAAGTCTCTTGAATCCACGGGTCCACCCACTACAGCGTTCACAGCCACAAACCGAAGCCATGATCGTGCAACCCAGAGAGGAAATTCCTCCCGTACGCACCGCGGACGTAGCAACGGCCATGGGTATTCTTCTTCAAATCGTGGCCCTGGACGCACCTCTTCTGGTCATGGGCGTCGCCCCCCCCGCTGCCAAATTTGCCGCACTGAAGGACACTACGCCGACCGCTGCAACCAGCGGTATGCACGCCAAGAGCCTTCTGCTCACCTTGCCGAGGCTTTCACCAATGGTTGCTCTGTTTCTGAACTTGAAACACCCGATTGGTACTTAGATACTAGGGCTTCGGCCCACATGAGCACCGACCCATCCAATTTGGCTCACTCAAATACATACACGGGTAAGGATTGTGTAATTGTAGGGAATGGTGCTTCCCTACCCATAACTCATACGGGTACCATTTCTCCAAATCCGAACCTTCATTTACTTGATGTTTTAGTTGTCCCTCGTCTTACTAAAAATCTCGTGTCTATTAGTAAATTAACATCAGATTTTCCATTATCTGTTACTTTTACTAATAATTTTTTCACTATCCAGAATCGCCAAACGGGAAGGGTAGTGGCAACCGGTAAAAGAGATGGCGGCTTATATGTGCTGGAGCGTGGTCATTCCGCTTTTATTTCTGTTCTTAAAAATAAATCTCTTCATGCTTCATATGATTTATGGCATGCTCGTCTTGGTCATGTGAATCATTCTGTTATTTCCTTTTTGAATAAAAATGGTCATCTTTTTCTTACTTCTTTGTTGCCTTCTCCCACATTGTGTAGTACATGCCAACTTGCGAAAAATCATCGATTGCCTTATTCACGTAATGAACATCGCTCATCTAATGTGTTGGATTTAATTCATTGTGATATATGGGGCCCTTCCCCCGTCAAATCCACCTCAGGTTTTACCTATTATGTTCTTTTTATTGATGATTTTTCTCGCTTCACTTGGTTATATCCTTTGAAATTAAAATCTGACTTTTATGATGTTTTCCGCCAATTTCAAACATTTGTGGAAAATCAACATTCTGCTCGTATAAAAATTTTTCAAAGCGATGGTGGCGCTGAATTCACTAGTCATCATTTCAAAGATCACCTTCGCACTTCTGGTATCCATCCTCAACTCTCCTGTCCATACACACCTGCTCAAAATGGTCGCGCTGAACGAAAACATCGTCATGTTACCGAGACTGGTCTTGCCCTCCTTTTTCACTCTCATCTTTCTCCTCGCTTCTGGGTTGACGCCTTCAGCACTGCAACTTACATCATCAACCGGTTGCCCACACCACTTCTTGGAGGTAAGTCACCTTTTGAGCTTCTCTATGGTTCGTCTCCTAACTATGAAAATTTTCATCCCTTTGGTTGTCGTGTTTATCCATGCTTGCGTGATTATATGCCTAACAAATTTTCCCCGCGCAGCATTCTATGCATTTTTTTGGGTTATAGTCCCTCCTATAAAGGTTTTCGTTGTCTCGATCCCACCACCTCTAGGCTATATATCACCCGCCATGCCCAATTTGATGAAAATCATTTTCCCTTTCTTGACAAATCTCAAGCTCAGCCCATATCCTCTCTCACTTTTTCCAATTTCTTGGAACCCAATATGATCCATGCCGAACCCCCCCCCTCCATTTTCTTCCGAGCACCATTCCCCACTCATTACTCCATCCGGATCTAGCCCATGTGCTATTTGTACTGACCCAGTGGATGAGTCTTTGCAGGCTACTGACTCTCTTGCAGGTCCTTCTTCGCTACACTCGGCATCGAGTTCACCTCCTGTTGAGTCTGCCACCGAACCTCACATTATGGATCTCACTCCCGCTCCAGCTTTCCCGTTGGGGTCTCATCCTATGCTCACACGAGCTAAAGCTGGTATTTTTAAAACTCGTCATCCAGCTAATATTGGTACTTTGGGATCCTCTGGTCTTCTTTCTGCTCTACTTATATCTACTGAACCAAAAGGATTCAAATCTGCCGCTAAAAATCCTGCTTGGCTTGCGGCTATGGATGACGAAGTTCGTGCCCTACAGAATAACCACACCTGGACTTTGGTTCCACGACCTGCTAACACCAACATTGTGGGCTCCAAATGGGTGTTCCGGACCAAATATCTATCTGATGGATCTATTGAGCGTCTCAAAGCTCGCCTTGTTGCCAAAGGCTATACACAGGTACCTGGTCTTGACTATACTGACACTTTTAGCCCTGTTATTAAGGCTACCACTGTTCGTGTTGTGCTTTCTCTTGCTGTTACCAACAAATGGCCTCTTCGCCAACTTGATGTCAAGAATGCATTTCTTAATGGTACTCTCACTGAAAATGTTTATATGGAGCAACCTCCTGGGTACATTGATCCTCGCTTTCCAAATCATGTCTGTCAGTTAAAGAAAGCCCTTTATGGTCTCAAGCAAGCATCGCGTGCCTGGTTTCAGCGTTTCAGCTCATTTCTTGTTCAACTTGGTTTTTCTTGCAGTCGTGCTGATACTTCTCTTTTTATTTTTCATAAGCAGTCTGATATCATCTATTTACTTCTTTATGTTGATGATATTATTATTACTGGCAACAATCCCTCTCTTCTGAACAGCTTCACTTGCAAGCTCAATTCTGAGTTTGCCACCAAAGATTTGGGTCCTCTCAGTTATTTTCTCGGTCTTGAAGCTTCCACAACTGCAGATGGTCTTTTCCTCAGTCAGCTCAAGTATGCACGAGATATTCTTACTCGAGCTCAGTTACTTGACAGCAAACCAGTTTCCACTCCCATGGTTGTTGCACAGCACCTATCTGCTGATGGTACACCTTTTTCGGATCCGACTCTCTATCGGTCTCTTGTTGGTGCCCTTCAATATTTGACCATTACTCGGCCCGACATTGCTCATGCTGTCAATTCTGTTAGCCAATTTTTACATTCTCCAACTGAGGACCATTTTCTTGTTGTTAAGCGTATTCTTCGCTATGTTAAGGGCACCCTTCAGTTTGGTCTTCATTTTCGCCCTTCTGCCACTCCTGGTGCTTTAGTTGCTTACTCTGATGCCGATTGGGCAGGCTGCCCTGACACTCGTCGTTCTACTTCTGGTTACTCTATTTATCTTGGTGACAATTTGGTTTCTTGGAGTGCCAAGAAGCAACCTACTGTATCCCGCTCCAGCTGTGAATATGAGTATCGTGCTCTTGCCCACACTGCCGCTGAACTTCTTTGGCTTATGCATCTCCTTCAGGATCTACAAGTCTCCATTCCACAGCAGCCTCTTCTTTTATGTGATAACAAAAGTGCTATTTTTTTGAGTTCCAACCCCGTTTCTCATAAACGGGCCAAGCATGTTGAGTTAGACTACCATTTTCTTCGGGAACTTGTTGTTGCTGGTAAACTTCGCACTCAGTATGTTCCCTCTCATCTACAGGTTGCTGACATCTTCACCAAAAGTATTCCTCGACCACTTTTTACCTTTTTCAGATCCAAGCTTCACGTTTGTTCCAATCCAACGCTTAGCTTGCGGGGGGGTGTTGAGGATACTTTGCCTTCATTTGAGGCTTGATATATGTCCCTTAATTCAGACCTTGATTTTAGGAGTTTATTTTGTATACACTTTCCATTTACTTACATTTTATATTTATTGTATTTGATATGTAATTAATTCATACGATATGTAAATTGCTATAAATGGAAAACTACTCACCGCTTCAAGGTGTGGTGGTTTCATCAAACCTTCTCAATTACTACATGTTCATCAGGTAGGGGAAGCCCAGCTGTCAGAGATATGAAGAGAGCGGCGGAGACTGTGAGCGCCAGAATGCTGCGAGTCTCGAAGACGGATGCCACGAGTCTCGAATTCCGACTCCGAGCAGCAGCCAAACTGGTACGTTTAATTGCTTCGTCAAAAATTGCTTTTGCCATAGAAATGCTTAAATACGGTTTGGAAAAATCTTATTCATTAACCTTTTTTAACCATTATTCATCCACAATCTCTTCATCTTATATCAAATCATTACTTGTATCAAATAATTGATAAGTAGTGGGAAGTAGAAATCTTAAATAGATAAATCTTATTTTATAACAATGTGGATCCCACTCGAAAAGTAATTTTTTTTTACACTTATGAGGTCCACTTCTTACGATGAATTTATGCAGAGCTTGCATATTAAGGTTTATACAAATCATTTCTCAATTATTAATATATATATAATAACAAGTAGGTTTTTGAAATGCCACATCAACATTAATTTGGTAAAGAATATAGAGAGGCTTGATCAACATCAACATTAATTATTTAATGAAGTCAAAATAATAGTAGGAAAGGGGGATCCGAGATCAGGTGTGTTTCATTCTACAGGGCGTTTGGGTGTGGATGGCAGATCGCTTTCTTCCACGTCGACCATGTAACAAGTCAACAGTTAACAACACGACCACACATGTAGGCAGGGAATTAAATAATGGTTATGGTTCATTGAGTGGACGATGATCGCTTTCTTTGATTAGTTGTGAACAAGTCTAAACACTTCACTTACGACTTGAACACACATGAGATGGAGATATGGGCGGAGAGATTAATGTCTAGTTCTACACAATTACCGTGAGGATAGGAGCATGGTTCAATCAGATATGATGGGTTCAGATGGGTTGCTCGGTCTAACGGACTTTTTGGACAGGCCTACACCAATTCCGATTCACAACAAGTAATATGCTATATTTTAAATAATATATATATAAGTTAATCACAATAATTGAAAATAAAATTAATATTTTTTTACTCGAATTGATTAGGATTTACTCATCGTTTAGTATTTTTCGCTTTCATACGCGTTAAATGGTCAAACTATTATATTTTTCTAAGAAGGACAAATTAGGAAGAATCCATAAAATTCAAACAAAAACTAATAAAATATTTTATATTTTCTAGTCATGATTCATGCTAATTGATGGAATGGGCAGAGATTCTCACGCTACCAATATTATACCCTCTAGTCCACTTTGGAGGCCACGTCTTCGTCGATCTTGATCGTTATTAGGATTTCAGCTGATCTACTGAAAGTATAGGCTATAGCCCTGCCTCTTGACTTTAGACTTTGGAGACTCTCCATCCCATTAATTCCCATGTAGCTTTGTTGCCTATTCCCCCACCGGAATGTTTCGGACCTTTCACTCGCGCGTACGAATGGCTGCCTTCCAAATCTTCTTCTCCATCTTCTTCTTTTTCTGCTTCTTCTTCCTTCCTCAAATAGCATCAAGTGCCACCATCTGCAAACCTTCATCTTGTGATAGCATCCAAACCCCGCCGGTGAAGTTTCCTTTCCGACTGAGAGGTTCTCAAGAGGAAGCGTGTGGCTATGATCCGGGGTTCGATCTCTCATGCAACAACCAAGACCAAACAATTCTCACTCTCCCTTCCTCCGGCGACTTCGTCGTCGCAGACATCATATACTCGATGCAGTGGCTGTATATCAGCGACCTGGAACAGTGCATTTTCAGACGGTTCTTGCACAACTTTAGTCTATCGGGCTCTCCTTTCCAGTTGGGCCCATATCCTCCTTATGATCTTCATCAGAACGCCACCTTCTACAACTGCTCGTCCAACGTGACGAATATGCACTTTGGATATAGGCCCATCGATTGCCTTGGTAGCGATGACTACAAAGTCTTGATCGCGGGTACTGGACGCGTTGATTATTCGCCGCCGCCGGCGTCGTGTCGGGCGATAGGGACCGCTATGGTTCCTTTTTTGCAAATGGATGATTCGCTGTTGATCAGGTGGGATGAGCCCAGTTGTGAAATATGTGAAGAGAGCGGCGGAGACTGTGCGCGCCTGAATGCTACGAGTCCCGAAGTCGGATGTTATAATGTCGAGAGCAACAGCCAAACTGGTACGTGGCCGTGCCATTGAGATACAGTCTTAATTGATTTTATTATTATAATTTTTTTTTTTAGTTTTTATATAAAATATAATAAATAATTTATTTATTTATTTATTTTTAAAATAATAATAATATTAAAAAATAATATTCTAACAATATTTTATTTAATTTATAACTTTAATTTAAAACCATCTCATCTCATCTCACTATCCAAACAAATTCTTTATTGTTTCAACAAAATTTATTTTTTTACAAGAAAATGGCTAAACATCATTTGAAAAATCTTATTTGTTAATATCTAGAAATAACACAATAGGTCGGAAATAGGAGAAATAATCATTTTCTGCTTGTTTTGATGGTTCAAGCCTTAATTGATGTGGTTTGGAGCCTTGGACAATAGTCTAGTACTGCTATACAGTGTTTGTGTGTACATTTATTAATAAACATAAAATAAATGTAAGGAAAATAAAGAGAAAGATACAATAGATTTACGTGATTCAGCATAATGACTACGTCCATAAGTAATTTGGAAGATAAAGAATCTACTATAATATATTTGTTTCATAGTATTTTAATTTTTTTATCTTTACTATATAATGGAGATCTATTTTGTTGTTGACGGAGTCCTTGTTGTGAACTTGATGTTGAAGCTGTAGTTTGGCCAAAAAGTTATATGGAAAAAGCCCCCATAAGGGGTCTGATCTCTTTCCTTTATCCTCCATCCTATGCCTTCTTTATATCACATTTCCTATCTTTTACATCACATCTTCTATTTTCCTTTTGACACATTTTTTTCTTCAATATTTTATCCTCTCTTTCATTCTATTTTTTCTCTCTCAATGAAATCTCCCATTTTCGACTAAGCTTAGAAATCATTATGGGCTTGGAATATTTTATCCCCTCCATTATTTATTAACCTTTTTTAACCATTATTCATCCACAATCCTCTCATCACAAAATGTCTAGTTCTACACAATTGTTGCAGGAAGGTTGAATCAGTTTATAACTACACTATTTTTTTTATCGGTACCGAATAATTTTGGGGTACACATGTCTTTGATAAAAAGTTTCTCGCAAGTGCACTTTAAGTAATTCAAAAAAAAAAATTTTAATTTGATGGAACAGATTATTTATATCTAAAAAGATTTAAACCTTAGATTTGAGTAGCATACCAAGCCCAAGCATTTACCAATTATGCCAATCCTTGAGAGTTATAAATACAGTATTTATTGTGGTTAAAAAAATAATTAAGATATAAATGAGTCGATACAGGCTTTCACATAAAGTTTAGTCTATTATTGATATATTCAATGTATTAATAAATTAGTGTTGTAAAATAACATTGTAAAATTGTATGACCACCTTGAGCTAGCCGTCAAATGCACAGTGCATAGTGCCAGCATAGTACTGCATAGTAACTGGCATAGTAAATGGCCGACATCGCACAGTGCGCATAGTGCCAGCATAGTACTGCATAGTAACTGGCATAGTAAATGGCCGACATCGCACAGTGCATAGTACCAGCATAGTACTGCATAGTAAATATGCACAGTACCAGCATAGTACTGCATAGTAACTTGCATAGTTCCCTTTGTACGCCTATATATATCGTTGAATTCTTTAAGAAATTCATAAGTTTCATAACTTCTTGAGTTCTATTTCTCTCTCTCTCTCCTTTCGATAGTTTTATAATACGTTATCAGCACGAGAGTTCTGACGATCTTGAAGCTAATAGTCCTCTACTTCAAGTAAGTCTTTCAATATATTTTTTTATAGTTTTCAAAATGAATATGAAATATTAAACATACTTATGTTCTTGATTTATATATGTAGAAAATGTCAAATCTTACAAAATTGGAATTCGTTGCTCTTGACATTTCTGGGAAAAATTATTTATCTTGGATCCTTGATGCTGAGATCCATCTGGATGCAATGAACCTGGGAGATACAATTAAAGAAGGAAATCAAGGGTCCCTGCAGGACCGTGCTAAGGCAATGATTTTCCTTCGGCACCATCTTCATGAAGAATTAAAAACTGAGTATCTAACGGTGAAAAATCCACTTATTTTGTGGAATGATTTAAGGGAGAGATATGAACACCAGAAAACTGTAATCCTCCCAAAAGCTCGTCATGATTGGATGCACCTGAGGTTGCAAGACTTCAAGAGTGTTAGTGAGTATAACTCTGCACTCTTTAAAATTAGCTCGCTATTGAAATTATGTGGTGAAAAAGTCACTGATGATGACTTGTTAGAGAAGACATATACTACTTTTCATGCCTCGAATGTGCTCCTGCAGCAGCAGTATCGAGAGCGAAAGTTCAAGAAATATTCTGAACTTATATCTTGTCTTCTATTAGCTGAGCAAAATAATGAGCTTTTATTAAGAAATCACCAGTCACGTCCTACTGGTTCTATATCATTCCCTGAAGTGAATGGTACTAGATTTACATCATTCCCAGAAGCGAATGGTGCATCTTTTCAAAGAAAAAGAGGGCGTGGACGTGGTAAGAAAAACTATAGAAGTGGAGGTCCTAGAAGTGACCACACTAAAAGGGAAAATAATAGATATACACCGTACCACCAGAAGTGGTTCAACTCAGAAAAGGGCAAAGGTCCTCAAAATAAATTTGTAAAGAAATATGAAGATGAATGCCATAGATGTGGTATGACTGGACATTGGTCTCGTACCTGTCGTACAGCTAAACACTTGGTTGACTTATACCAATCTTCCATAAAAGAAAAAACAAAGAAATTTGAAACAAATTTTGCTGAACCATCATATGCTTTAAATTCTATAGATGGAGAAGATATTACAAGTCTTGATGTTTCTGATTTCTTTGAGGATTCTAGTGGTAGAGTTGATCATGGAAGTGTTCCTTTTTAATTAATGTATTTCCTTTATATTATTGTAAAATATTTTTATTCTGTAATGTTTTTTTTTAGTAATGAAAGTTTTATATATTTTGTAGAATCATGAGTCTTATTGATGAACTTTCTATCTCCGAGATGAATAATAAAGATGTATGTCTGGCTGACAGTGCTACAACTCACACAATTCTTAAAGATAAAAAATATTTTCAAAATCTAACATTGAGTAAAGCCTATGTTCATACCATCTCCGGTTCATCGAATCTAATTGAAGGCTCCGGAAGAGCTTATATTGTGTTGCCTAATGGCACCAAATTTTGCATTGATGATGCTCTATTTTCTTCACAATCCAGAAGAAATTTATTAAGTTTTAAAGATATACGTCGTAATGGTTGTCATATTGAAACCATTAACGAAGACGATAAAGAGCATCTTCTCATTACTAAAATAATTTCGAGCCAGAAGCTCGTATTAGAAAAACTGCCTGCCCTCTCATCTGGATTGTATTATACAAAAATGAGAACAATTGAATCACATGTTGTAATGCACCAGAAGTGCATTGATCCCAAAATATTTATGACTTGGCATGATCGCCTTGGACATCCGGGATCAATAATGATGAGACGAATAATTGATAATTCGTATGGGCATCCCCTAAAGAATCAGAAGATTATTTTACCCAATGAATATCCATGCTCTGCATGTTCTCAAGGTAAATTGATTATCAAACCATCTATCTCAAAGGTTGGTTTTGAATCTCCATCGTTTTTACAAAGGATTCATGGAGATATATGTGGGCCTATTCAACCATCAAGTGGACCGTTCAGATATTTTATGGTTTTAATTGATGCATCAAGTCGATGGTCACATGTTTGTTTACTTTCCACTAGAAATGCTGCATTTGCTAAACTTCTTGCACAAATAATTAAGCTACGAGCACAATTCCCTGACTATCCAATTAAAACTATTCGATTGGATAATGCAGGAGAATTTACATCTCAAGCTTTTGATAATTATTGCATGTCAATAGGAATAGATGTTGAACATCCAGTTGCCCACACACATACTCAAAATGGTTTAGCTGAATCATTGATTAAAAGGCTTCAGCTAATCGCTAGACCTTTACTCATGAAATCAAATCTTCCTATTTCTGCTTGGGGACATGCTATAATTCATGCAGCATCATTAATTCGAGTTAGACCATCAGCATATCACAAATATTCACCATTACAGCTTGCATTTGGTCAGCAACCAAATATTTCTCATCTTCGTACTTTTGGATGTACTGTATATGTTCCAATTGCACCTCCACAACGTACAAAGATGGGCCCTCAACGTAGACTTGGGATATATGTTGGGTTTGATTCTCCATCTATTATCAGATACCTTGAGCCTCTTACAGGGGATATGTTTAAGGCACGTTTTGAGGATTGTCATTTTGACGAATCCATTTTTCCAACAATGGGTAATGAGAAGTCGGTGCCTGAAGCACGACAAACATTGTGTAATGAGAAGTCGGTGCCTGAAGCACGACAAGAAATTAATTGGGAAAATAAAAATCTTTCCCAATTTGATCCTCGTACAAAAGAATGTAATCTAGAGGTTCAAAAGATTATTCATTTGCAAAGTGTTGCAAACCAATTACCGGATGCATTTACTGACACTAAAGGTGTGGTAAAATCATATATTCCTGCTGTTAATGTTCCAGCAAGGATTGCAGTCCCTGAAGGACAAGTTGCCAAAATCGCAATAGGCGAGTCTAAGATACGCCTGAAGCGTGGACGGCCTATTGGTGCTAAGGATAAAATTCCTCGGAAGAGGAAAATACAAAATGAATTTGGTACTCCTGAAGAGTCCATACCAACACAGGCCATAAGAGTAATTGATGCTCATAAAGAGAGTAAATCTCCTGAGAAAGAACCTCCTGAAGAGGTATTTCATGAAATGTCTTCCCTTGAAGAGGGACAGGTACCTGAAAATAACGAGATCTCGATACATTTCATGAATACAGGAGAAATTTTGAATAGAAATAAAACTGTTGTCGACAACATATTCTCATATAAAATGGCTCTTGACATTACCAGAAGTAATGAAGAAATTGAGCCAAGAACTGTCGAAGAATGTCGACGTAGAGATGACTGGCCAAAATGGAAATCAGCTATTGAAGCTGAATTAAACTCGCTAGCAAAGCGAGAGGTCTTTGGACCAATTATACAAACACCAAAGGGTGTAATACCCGTTGGATATAAATGGGTATTTATACGTAAACGTAATGAAAGTAATGAAATTGTGCGATATAAAGCACGACTTGTTGCACAAGGTTTCCTGCAGAAACCGGGGATTGATTATGAGGAAACATACTCTCCTGTTATGGATGCAATCACATTCAGATATTTGATTAGTTTGGCAGTTATAAAAAGATTGGATATGCAGTTGATGGATGTGGTCACCGCATATTTATATGGATCATTAGATCATGACATATATATGAAAATCCCTGAAGGATATAAAATGCCTGAAACTTCTAATCTGAGTACATCCAGAAGTATGTATTCTATTAAGCTTCAAAGATCTTTATATGGGTTAAAACAATCCGGACGCATGTGGTATAAACGCCTTAGCGAATATCTATTGAAAGAAGGATTTGAGAATAATCCAATATGCCCATGTGTTTTTATTAAGAAATCAGATTCCGGATTTGTTATTATTGCGGTTTATGTTGATGATCTAAATCTTGTTGGAACTCCTGAAGAGATCAGAAGAACTGCTACATATTTAAAGAATGAATTTGAAATGAAAGATCTTGGCAAAACGAAATTTTGTCTCGGCCTGCAGCTCGAGCATTTGCCAAATGGAATTCTCATTCATCAATCAAATTATACAGAGAAAGTCTTGAAACACTTTTACATGGACAAAGCTCATCCCCTGAGTACTCCAATGGTTGTTCGATCACTTGATGTGC
Organism: Carya illinoinensis; assembly: GCF_018687715.1. Lineage (NCBI taxonomy): Eukaryota > Viridiplantae > Streptophyta > Magnoliopsida > Fagales > Juglandaceae > Carya > Carya illinoinensis. The sequence goes on from NC_056763.1 coordinate 25,628,923, forward strand.
AGAAGGATCCATTTCGTCCTTGTGAAGACAATGAAGAAATTCTTGGTTCTGAAATACCTTATCTCAGTGCAATTGGAGCCCTGATGTATCTTGCAAATTGCACTCGGCCTGATATTGCATTTTCAGTTAATTTACTTGCAAGATATAGTTCCGCACCAACTCGAAGACATTGGAATGGCATTAAACATATCCTTCGATACCTTCGAGGTACGGTTGATATGGGATTATTTTATCAATATGGTTCAAGTCCACAATTAGTTGGATATGCAGATGCAGGTTATCTTTCAGATCCACACAGAGGTAGATCTCAGACTGGATATGTATTTACTTATGGAAATTCTGCTATATCATGGAGATCTGTCAAACAAACACTATCTGCTACATCTTCAAATCACTCAGAGATCATTGCAATTCATGAAACAAGTCGAGAATGCATTTGGCTAAGATCAATGATCCAACATATTCAAGAAAAGTGTGGTCTTCCAGTGATTAATGATAGTCCAACAACTTTATACGAAGATAATGCTGCTTGTATTGCACAAATTAGAGGAGGATATATCAAAGGTGATAGAACCAAACATATTTCACCTAAATTCTTTTATACTCATGAACTTCAAGAAAAAGGTGAAATTAAAGTCAAGCAGATACGATCAAGTGATAATCTGGCAGATTTATTCACAAAAGCATTACCAACTGCAACATTTAAGAAGATTGTGCAGAACATTGGAATGCGGAGACTTGAAGACCTTTTATCATGCACTTTTCAGGGGGAGTAACGTCTTGAAGACTTATGCTGATTGTACTCTTTTTCCTTCGCTAAGGTTTTATCCCACTGGGTTTTCCTTCGCAAGGTTTTAATGAGGCAATCTTAAAGCATTTTACAGTACACATGAATATTGTACTCTTTTTCCTTCGCCATTGGTTTTTCCCACAGGGTTTTTCCTTGGCAAGGTTTTAACGAGGCATATTCATTATAAGTGGTCATCCAAAGGGGGAGTGTTGTAAAATAACATTGTAAAATTGTATGACCACCTTGAGCTAGCCGTCAAATGCACAGTGCATAGTGCCAGCATAGTACTGCATAGTAACTGGCATAGTAAATGGCCGACATCGCACAGTGTGCATAGTGCCAGCATAGTACTGCATAGTAACTGGCATAGTAAATGGCCGACATCGCACAGTGCGCATAGTGCCAGCATAGTACTGCATAGTAACTGGCATAGTAAATGGCCGACATCGCACAGTGCATAGTACCAGCATAGTACTGCATAGTAAATATGCACAGTACCAGCATAGTACTGCATAGTAACTTGCATAGTTCCCTTTGTACGCCTATATATATCGTTGAATTCTTTAAGAAATTCATAAGTTTCATAACTTCTTGAGTTCTATTTCTCTCTCTCTCTCCTTTCGATAGTTTTATAATAATTAGCATATTTACAAATATTATTTTTTTTCCCATGAGAATTAGAACCTTGAGTATTTTAGACGGTAAAATATAGTTGTAAATATAATTGTGTATTAATCTGTGTATCAATTTAATGTGATTGGTTAAAAAATATATTTTATTAAAAATAATATTAATTTAAATTTTAAATATGAATAAAGTAGTATTAATATATAAATTAATATAGATTAATATGTAATTTTATTTGTATATAACAAAACTTATTTTAGACGGTAGTAGACAAGGGCCGGCAGTGGCTGTCGGTATTCTCCATGGTCGAAGCAGACGGGCAACGCAAAAAGTGACATAAAAATGGGCCGAAGGTTGACTACAAAATCTCCAACTTGAAACGTCAATGCCTTCGGGCCCCCAGGGCCCAGGAAATTTTGAAGTTTTGACTGTTGGGCAGGGGAGATTATAGGAGTTTAGAATTCAAAGTGAAGACGTAATAATGACAGCTCTTAAACATATCCCCCATAAAACAAGAACATTAACATTGGGTTAAACAAAATTTTAATATTTTTTTTTTGCTGATGTCATTTTTTTGTAGAGTAATGTTATTGGAGTCATCTTGATGTGACACTATAATAATAAAATATTATATTTATTTTTTATCCAGTTTTTTCAATGGTGATATGTTGTAGATTTAAGGATCATGTTTTGTAAATATAATGATTGTATCCTCTTGTAGGTCTTCCAAGGAGTGCAAAGTACGGGATAGCCGTGGGTGTTGGAGTGCCCGGAGCATTGTGTGTGATTGGGCTCCTGGGTTACCTATTTGGGCTTGTGAGGGCACATACTCGAAGTAGACGCCCCTCTAACACAGAAAGTTCCACCTCAATGATTCCGCAACGAATCGTTTTTGCAACCGGACTTGATGGGCCCACAATAGAATCATATCCCAAGACTTTGCTCGGTGAGAGCCGGCGATTACCAAAGCCCAATGACAACACTTGCCCCATATGCTTGTCGGAGTACCTGCCCAAGGAAGAGCTAAGAACTATACCGGAGTGCAATCACTATTTCCATGTTAATTGCATAGATGCTTGGCTGAAAATGAACGCAACCTGCCCTATATGCCGGAAGTCGCCCGATGGGTCCGCTCTAACTACCCCTTGGTCGACATCTTCGTCCTCGTCGTCTTTATTAGAAGTATGAAACCGTTTATCACGTTCTCATTGTATAATGTATATAATGTGTTTTGAGTTAAGTAGAGGGATTGAGTACTGATTTGGTTGAGTTATAAAAAGGTGGTTGTTTACATTTGTTTGATGAATATATATAGAGTTTTGCTACATACAAGTATAGTTACACACTAATCTGTGTATCAATACTAATTTATTCATACTTAAAATTTAAATTAATACTGTTTTCAATAAAATCTATTTTTTGACCAATCGCATCACATTGGTGCACAAATTAGTGTACAATTGTACTTGTAACTATATTTTTCCATATATATATGTCGGTTTTTGTACGACAAATAAGCTATAGGAGACATGGCATCGATCGTTTAAATAATTAGAATCATGGACTTTTGATCGAGTCCAATTTGGGTGTGTTGAAGTAGCTAGAATTCTTGTCTTATGAATTAATCTTGTTTGTTTTCACAAATGAGAGAAGATGAGATGGGTTGAGATTAATTAAGATTAAAGTTAAAAAAGTTAAATAAAATATTGTTATATTTTTTTAATAGTATTTTTTTTTTAATTTAAAAAAATTAAATTGTTTATTTTATTTTGTATAGAAATTTAAAAAAATTATAATGATAAAATAAGTTAAGATTAAATGAGTTAAAATGGTCTGTGAAAACAAACCGAACATACTTAGTTCCTATTACTACACAAGGCTAACATTCATTGCAACTTTTTTAAAAATATAATATAAATAAATATTTTACGTATTGAACTTATTTATTAAGGAGGTATACCCTGTCTCATACGTGAGAAGAAGTATTAAAAATATAATATAAATAATTAATTTCCCTTTTGTTAATCCTCAGAGTAAACATAGTGGCTCACTTTTTCTTTGTTACATAAAGCTCCAACTCCATGTGATGAAAAGCTAGAAAAAAATAATAATAAATCAAAATCAATTTTTTTTTTTTGAGCTAGCTATAATATATTTTAATATAAAGGCCCTTAAACATTTAAACATTTTTTTAATCTTTTTATTTTTTTGGGAAAATCTGGCCGGTTTACTTGCCGAATATTTCGATATATACGAGAAGGACGGGGAAACACCAAGATGCATTGACAAGAGATCCAGAATGCAACCACTTCTTCCATGCATGCATGCTGGACTCAATAGTCAATTGGCCTCGCATGGATTGAACGCCATGTGTCCTCTATGTTTTATCATGGCGTTCAAGTATGATCGGCCAACATCGTCAATAATTTTCTATCCTTTTTCAAGTATGAAAAATTATATTCTCAAATTAGTATAGGGCACCAATAGTAAAGTATTTAATTTTGAAAATAAATTTTAAATTTTATAAATCAAATATCACTATTTAATTAATGTGAATAATGTTATCTAAATATCAGTTGATAATAAAATAATAAAGTTTTATTATATACAAACAAAGTCTCGTATTAATATGTATTTTAATATTGATTTTTTTATATTTAAAATTTAAATTAGTACTGTTTTTAATTAAATCAATTTTTTAACCAATCACATTCGATTGGTACATATATTAGTATATAATTATGCTTGCAATTAGATTTTTTAAAAATAATAACTCATAAAGTATACGCAATAGCTAACAAATAATTGACTAATTAGGATTTATTTTTTCTATTTTTACTATCCTTTAAGGTTAAAAAAAATAGATATATTTTTCTTATTGTTTTTATTTTTTGAAGAAAGTAGGTACACGAGCATGAACTTTTGAAGCTCATAAAAATTATTATAAATAGGTATAAAGCATGCGTGATCCGGCCATTGACAGTAACAAACCCATGTCATGAAAATCATGATCTTTCGGCGACGGAAATCCTTACTCTGTGGACAACAAAAAGATCGATGCATGCAAATTAACTAGCTAGAATATGTACGCCTATATAAATCATTTATCCCTTCACAACATTCATCAAAATTACCAAAGCAACTTGGTTCAAAATATTCCCACCTATAACATTTTAAAAGTCCAGTCCAAACGGCCATGAGTCATCATCAGCTAGCTTGCTTCCTAGCCATTGTTCTCTTACTGGTTTCAGGGTCAGCCATGGCTGCACCCTCATGCCAGAACATTCTACGTGAAATGCGCCCTTGCGTTCCTTACCTAAGGAGAAATCATCATCAGCCATCCCATGGTTGCTGTAATGGTGTCAGGTACGTCGGCAGGTATTTCAACAGCAACCGAGATCGGAGGGCTGCATGTGAGTGCTTCACGACCGCATCAGCATTGTCATTATTCGGGCGGGTCCAGACTTCAGTCGTCACTTCTCTACACGGGAGATGTCACGTGTCCATTAGAATGCCGCACGTCTCTCGTGGCCACCTTGAATGTTCCAGGTAATTCTTTAGAGTTTATGATATATACATACATAAAATATTAAAGAGAGGCGATGAATGATACCATTAAAACAAATTTACAAAATGACATGAGTTCATATGATTTATATTTTTATAATAAATATAATTTTATAATTTAACATATCACGCTGATCATGTTATTCTGTAAGATTTCATGGTAAAAATATATTTTAATATTAAATTTTATTTTTTTATAAATTGGTGTGTAAATATATTATTTATTATAAAACCCATTGCAATAATTTAAATGCCAATATTGCTGTTTAAAGATGAGGAAAATAAGTTCATATTTGACATCTGATATGCAGGTTTTGACGAGAGGAGACGAGAAGTTCGGCCATTGAATAAACTGATCTGGCTCGAGTTCAGCAAGATGGACATCTATGTTTCTGTTCTTAAAATAAGATAAAGAGTGTGAAATGTAAAAGCGACGCCGTTATGTTATGTTATATATATGTTATGTACGAATCAAGGATTTGGTTGAATAATATTGACTGCATGCAACTTGCTGTCCAGTACTCCTTATTTTGCTTTCCCATATTTGCCAAATGCGACCCTTATCATCTAAAATCAACAATTGTTCTTTCGGAATTTGAATATATGAGAAATAATATTAATAGTTCAAGAGTATATTGTAAGCGCCAAGCTTTTTTTAAATGGATAAATTTCTATATCACATGAAAAATTATTTTTTTAATAGTAAATTTTATTTTTTAAAAGGAGTGTGCAGACTTATACACTTTAAGACTGTATCTAGTATTACTTCACTTTAAGTAATGCTAGATATAGTTTTAAGATATGCAACCCACACATTTCATTTAAAAAAATGAGGTCCATCATTAAAAAATAATTTTTTCTTGTGGATCTTATATTTATAAACTTTTTTTAAATAGAGTGCGTGAAGATCGCACATTCTAATATTGTAAATATCATTTATCTTTGATTTTATATATAGATACTAGATGATTTTTCATTCAAAAGTGAAAAATAAACAACGAAAGAAATTTACTTTAAATTTTAATTACTATTTTCAAACTAAATGGTTGAGATATATTTAATTTGTAAGACCCATCAATATGACATGATTTAATTTGTAAAATAAATTTTAATTTTATCAATATAATTTTAACACATCAATATTGTAAATGGTGTATCATATACACTAACTTATAAATAAAATATAAATTACTGCTGTTGCCCAGATGACTAATACAAGAGGGGGGTGAATTAAGTTATATTTAAAAAAAATAACAATTATAAATTAAATACACAATATAAAATATAAACAAAATGCGAAACAGTAATAAATATAAAGAATAAGGGTAAGAGAGAAGCAAACTCAGTATGTTAACGAAGTTCGGCCCCACTACCTACGTCCTCGCCTCAAGCTACCCCTTGAGGATCCCCAAATTCACTATTCAACCTCATTCAGGTGGAGATAGAAACCTATTACACCTTTGAACAATACCGCTACAAAGGATTTGTGTAGAACACCCTCTACACTTGCAATCACCTTACACGTAGTGATTCAACTATTCCCCGTGTAGAACACTTTCTACACGCACAAGGGTTATACACACTCTTTTTCTGATATAAGAGCTGATAGTGGGTAGGTTATCAGAAAACACTACTCAATGAGTGAAATAAGAACAATACAACGCAAACTATATCTCTCAAAATGAATAAGGATTAAAACTCAATGCTTAGAGAAGAGAGAATGAAAGTTTTGAATGAATGTTGTATATTCTGGATGTTGTGAATGTGAAGCTCTCAAATGATCTATTTATAGGCATATGAGACTTTATATTCAAATTTAAAAAGATTCACATGTCAAAGACAACATCATTCACTTTTTCAAAAAAATCAAACCCAATCTTTTATTTTTGACATATGACAAAAGGAACACATTTTACTTTTCAAAAAATTCAAACCTAATCTTTTACTTTTTGCATATGACAAAAGGAGCACACTTTCCTTTTCAAAAAATTTAAACTTAATCTTTTACTTTTTATATATGACAAAATGAGCACACTTTACTTTTCAAATTTCTCAAACAAAATCATCTACCTTTTGTATAAGTCTAAAAAAACATCAATCATTTTTGAAAATATTCAAATAAAACATGTACATGTGAAAGATGACAATCAATCATCTTTAATATTTTCAAAGTTCAACCATTTAATCAAGGCATGCACATGTAAAAGATGACAATCAATCATCTTTCAAAATTTTTAAACTTAATTTTCAAAAAAATTCATGCACATGTGGAAAATGTATTTTAATACTTTATGATAAAATATTAATTTTGAGCATTAATCCTAATTTTGAATTTTAAGAGATTTACAACATTACTCTATGACTTTAATGTAAACTTGTTTCCTTCTTGCTTATGCTTGGTTCTTTGATGTGCTTGACTCTATTATGTGGATAACTTGAGCTTGAAACTCCTTTATTCTTTAAATTTATTTGTTATCATCAAAATCCATGTGTAGATTTATAATCACATGAAACTTGAAACTTTGGGTTCAACAACTGCTACATCTATAAATAAATTATATAAAAATAATTTCATAAATTAATATGACTTCATCTAATCTATTGATCTACTATATAATAAAAATAACTTTACAATCTGATGAACCACATCAAACTATCAGTTTGTGAAATTATTTTTGTGTAATCACTTTGTGACTAGAGTATTTTCTAAAATATAAATAGAATTGTCATAGATATAAATATGTTTTATAAAAATAAATTCATAAATTGACATAATTTTATGTGATATTTTAAATTTATTTTATAATATAAATAAATTTATAATATAATATACCAAAATAAGTCAAATTAATTTATAAATTTATTTTTATATAATTATATTATTTAAAGTATGGGTGTCAATTTGTTACACGACCTGTTAACGTAACATGAACACAACACGATAATAGCAGGTTAAGATTTAGTCTTAACGTGTTCGGGTCAAAACGGGTTGACCCATTAAGACATGATTACTTAATGGGTTGATAACGGGTCAACCCATTTTGACACGTTAAGAAAGTTAAAATTACAATTATACCTCAAAATAAAATTGTTAGAATTTCAATTTCGATATTTTTATTGTTTGGATTGTAATTTTGGACTTTTAGTTAGTTTTATAATTTTTATAAATATTGTAATTTTAATATTTATATAAAATTATGCTAAATTTAATTATGTCAAACGAGTTAATTTTAGGCATATTCAATCCATTTACATAAACAATTTAAAACGGGTCGTATTGTATTGTATTATGTTAATATATTTCGTAATATTTATTAATGGATTAAAATAAGTTGACACGACACGACCCGTTATATTAATAAATCGTATTAAAATTTAAAATTTTGACACGATGAAATTAACAAATCAAATTATAATTAATTTATTTAATATAATATACATATTTGATGTAATACGAACACGACCCTTAGTCTAAAGTCTTTCTCACACGTAAAACTTACTACAAATTATAGACAGCTATCTTGCGACTTGCTGGTCGAGTATTGGTTAGGGATGGTGCGGACGTGTCAACTACTATTAGGCTTGGAGCGTAGACTAGACCGTGCTGGAGCGGTCTGGAATGAAATGGGCCGATCTGGACTCGGGTTGACGGATCAGGGTAAATAGTAAATACGATCAGGTCCAAATTCCTTGTGGCAACTCTTTTCCGAAACTCTTCTGGGGATCTTGGACGGTGTCCCTAAACTCTCTTAGCTTCCTCTTCTGCCGGAGGTGGTTTCGTGAAGGTGAGCTCTCCTCCAAATCTTCCAATCTGCAATAGTCTCTGCTCTTGAATTGCAGATTCGAACTCAACGATTCAGTATTTGATTCGTATTTCAAAGCATGTATTTGGCTTAGAATAGATATTGGATCGTTACTGTGACTAGGATTATGAACGAGTTTAGTGGCTTTGAATTGATTTCACGTTTTTTTTTTTTTTGGGTGGTAACCTTTGTAGACTATCGTGGTATTTAGTTTGTAGGTTAAATTTTAGCTATGCTGACCAGTCGACGCTGTTAAGGTTTTGCTAGGGTTTATGAATTTTGATCCGTCTTCTCGTTTTAATATTCTAATATCGTTGTTAGACATTCTTCCCTGCCTTATTAAAAACCAAATATTTTTAGTGTTGACGTTTTGCCGGGGGTTTAAAGTATTTTGATCTGTCCCCGTCCAATCTTTGTAGACTTATTCTCTCGAGCTTAACAGCCGGATACAATGTAATTTGTCATGCGTTCTTTAATGTTTTATCAAATTGAGTGTATTTCCTTTTCCTCCCATGATATTCTCAGACGATTAGTATTGACATTTACTTTCAGAATATCACCAATGGCTTATATGCGTAGTCTCTCTACAAGAGCGACACTTATTGCACGAAGATGCCAGCCATCTTTTTGTTATGTTTTCCATGATGACGATCGAAAACAATGCAAGATTGACGATGATTTTTCTTACCAAAGACCTGATAATGTTTCCCCGAGGAGGTCATTTGGAAGTAGCAGCTTCAACAAGTCAGGTGGTTTAGGTGGCTTTCTCCCAGATAGAGGATGCTCCCACATGTTTCTTCAGCCGAGCTTCGGCCCCTCATTTTGCAGGTATATGTCAACTACAGTTGGTGATGGGTCAGGGAAAATTGAAATAATGAGTGATGTCGCTGGGGTTTTCACGGATACAACTGTACAAGCTGTGGCTTCCCAGGTCCCAGCAGTGAACGAAGTTGCCATTGCTGCTGCTGATTCTTTCTTGCCTGTCCAGGCCCTGCAGCATTTTATAGATGGTTTACATTCATTTACCGGCTTGAACTGGTGAGAACCCATTGTAATTTTCTGTTCTTTTCTTTTCTATTTTCTTGTTTTGAATTTTAGAATGACATATTTTATAGCACTATGGTGACCGCTAGTGGATGCTTAGATATCAGATATTGTGGAACTTTGTTTGCTCTTAAGAAAATACTTCAAGAATTATCACCGATAAAAAAATGCTTCAAGAATTATTGACTGTTAAAAAAGAAGTGATGCACAGAGAACCAGAAATGAATGAATCACTATGAAATACCATAAATTCTGACATATGAATACAGAAATTTTTACCTATCAATTCTTTAGTTTCAAGACTCCAAATTTAGTAAGGTGCATGCAAGGAGATGGTGGGTGAGCTTAGAACCATATCGCCAAAAAAATCTATGCCTGGATATCAACTCAAAGTAGTCCGGGATTTCTTAAAAAAGCTCTTTAAGTCCAGGATGTTGAAATGGAATGTAACATTTCCTTTCTTTTTTCTTGTTTGGTGCTTTCTCCTGTGTACACTAGGTGTGCTAGGGTTGCACTCATTTGTGCTTTATGATGAAATTGACTTATCCACAAAATTCCTCGGAGATTTCTGGAACCAATCTCCGAAGTGGCATCTTTTATGGTTGACATTAATATTGTCACAGAAGTTTACTGTTCCAATACTAGGTTTTTTGTTACTGCAAATAACTTATTACCTTTATATGTTTAGAGGAAAATGGATGAATGATGCGCTTTCTCGCCCATTTTTTTTAGTTTACACCAAGTTCAAAGTTGAGGCCATTCGATGTTACAAATGGAAGCACTTTTTACTATATTTTATCATTTTTTTTTTACCTTCTTTCAGGTGGGCTTGCATAGCTTTGACAACTCTTTTGATTCGAGGAGCGACACTTCCACTTTTGATAAATCAACTAAAAGCTACTGCAAAACTCACTGTATGTGGCAATTTGTTAGTGACTGCAACTTGATTTTTCTAATTGATTTATATCATTGTTTTATGTGCTTGTTGACGATCTTATGCACTCGTACCTATTCACTGATTAAGAAATTTTCTGTTGATGTATAAATAGTCTTTGCTAACTCTTACGGGCAGTGCCATTACACATTCATTGCTGACTTATCACTTCCACAAAGTACTTTCTTCATATCTTTTCGTATTGTTTGTGGAGAATCTATCGTCTGTGCCACAAAATTACATTAATCTATACTGTAATTGTTTTCTTTTATTGAGCAGCAAATTTTTGTCACAGACTCACATAGCATACATCTGTTTATTTTTATCTAGCGGTAATGCATCCTTTATGATTCGTGTACGTTCTGCAGCTATTAAGGCCACGCATGGAGGAATTAAAGCAGCAGATGCAGGATAAGGTATTCTGTGTGATTATTATTTGTGTCATGGTATCACTTTGTAAATCCCTGAGCACCTGCAGTAGTTCTGTTGGTACAAATTACCCACGAGTCTAGTGTTACTTACCTAGGACAAGGTGCATGTTATTGCTCATTAACCAGATTTTTATATTTCACTAGTAAGTTGTTGAAGGATCAACTTGCTAGCACGTGCTTAGGATCCACGAATATCATGAACAGTTAGCTCAGGTTTCATATTAGGTAAAGCTACCAAGGATGTAGAATGCTACTTGAAATCAGCTTCTCATTTGTCACCCACCTTAGGTAGCAGACTCCACACTTGAATATATCTATAAAGTGCTTGAAAAGTCATTTAATTCTGGGTTTATCTGTGTTCCAAGAAATATTTAGTTATGTTCTTGAAATAGTGAAGGTCCGTCAAGATCTCCTTGTGCCGATAAATACTCACTTTGTGATATACCTATATCTACTGTGGATGTGAATGCATTACAAAGGTAGATACTTATTAAAATGACAGGTCCTATCGATCTCAAAAAAAAAGAAAAAAAAGAAAAAAAAAAAAAAAAAGGAAGACTTGTCCTAGCATGTGAACACTTATCTTTCTTTTCAGGGTATGGAGCCCATGGCTGTGGCTGAAGGTCAACAACAAATGCAGAAGCTTTTTAAGGAGTAAACTACTTTTCCATGACCTCTAAGAGAAAAGTTGTTGCATTCATAGTTTTGTAACTTTTTTTTTTTAATTTAATCCCACAAAAATTTGTGTTGCTGATAGAGATTAATAGTTGACGTGAAAATAAAGCATGAATGATCCCCATATGCTGTAATTGTCATATCAATTGCTTTGCAGTGTGTAGTGCAATCTCCTTGTTTAATCTGTCTTAAGGGAATTGTTTGGTGGTTTCAAGGCCATCAAGAACTATTGATTATGCTATTTTGTGTTAATACAAAAGTGCATTTTGTTTATAGACTCAAATATGAAACCTTTTGTGCCAAAGTCTCTTTTGAAATACAAGCTTGTATCTTTCTGCTAACCTTGAGTAATCGACTCCCCAATGTGACATCAGTTTTCCTGACATCTTCATCCTGCCATTGTGATTTGGGCTCTGCAGATACGGTGTTAGCCCATTTACTCCCTTGAAGGGACTCTTTATACAAGGTCCTGTGTTCTTTGGTTTTTTTCTTGCGGTAAGATCATTTTCTTTGTTCACACTATCCTTCTTATGCTAATTGTTTGGTTTTATATTTTGTCTCTAGATATGTCCCTGATTACATTTTCTTTGGCAGATTTCAAATATGGCAGAAAAAGTTCCATCATTCAAAGGTGGCGGAGCCTACTGGTTTGTTGATCTCACAACTCCAGATACTTTATACATTTTGCCCGTTTTGACAGCACTGACATTCTTAGTAACCGTGGAGGTAGGTACCTGTTTTATGTTTTAATTTATTTAATCTTTTTTTACTTTCTGTTTAGATAGGGACCATGATGAATTTGACTTGAGTATTAATGGAACACTATTGTTATGTTTCCCTTCGTATCATTAGGTTGAATGAAGTCCCCTTTATTCTAAGTTGCCTACCTAATTGCTTCACTTTTAACTTGTTGAGTTTGTATCATTATTCTTGTTCTACCTTTTCGTTTGCAGTTTTTTTTTTCTCCTTTTCTCCATTTTTTTTTCTAGGGGGAGGGATTCCTGAACTAATTTGAAATTTAACTCATTTTGTGTTTTCCTCAGTGCAACATGCAAGACGGTTTGCAAGGAAATCCTGTTGGCCGCACCATGAAAAATGTTTCGAGGGGCCTTGCTGTTTTTACAGTTCCATTGACCATGAGTTTTCCGAAGGTAATACAACATCATTTAATTGCTTTGGAGACATTGTAGTAAAGCACTTTTTCTGTGAATGCTGCCACATGCACGGAGTGAATCACGGAATGGTGCACGGATACGTGCAATAACTGTTACTGTTCACGCTACAGTATCATGAATAGTAAAAACTTTGCACATACCTATGCACCATTCAATGATTCATCCTGTACACGCATCATTTCCCTGTTTTTGTTCACTTCTAACAGAAGCACGGATGTTGCAATCAATGATCGCCCTATAATGGTTGCACCCATAAAATTGGGTGTGTAATTTACTGTTAATGGAGTCATAAGCGACTACAAGAAGTGTCAGTTTACTTTATTAATTTTTCGGTGTTTGTGGTGTCATCTAAATGGTAATAGATAGAGAGTGGTAAGTTTTGATGTATTGTCCCTTTCTCTTGCTTTGATGGTTGTTTCACTTTTTAATGACATGGGAGGATATTTACCATATGGCTTGAAGTCGAGCTGATGATACTTGTTTTTATACACTGCAGGCTATATTTTGTTACTGGGTTACATCCAATTTGTTTTCACTCACGTATGGACTGGGTGAGTCTTTTAGTTTCTAATTTAAGTTCAACTTCATTTTTACCTTTTCCATCTAGGAAAGTGCAAAGCTTCTTCAGCGTTATGCACGTTTAGTTATGCAGGAATATGCATTGATTTCAGGTCTAGAAGTCTGGCAGTTGAATAAAGAACTTTGATATTGATTTTATGAAATTTTCTGTTCACTTTTCTTAAATGAAGTGGCTGTGTTTTTTGAACTTTTCAGTACTTAAATCTCCTGGGGTAAAGAAGTTCTTAGGTATTCCTGAAATACCTTTGGCGCAGCCGACTACTGCCCCTCAACCTGCCTTCTCTGCGTTTTCAGCTCTGCAACGTTCTACAGTTGTCAAACAGGAACCTACCGCCATGCTTCCTGAGTCAGTGAAGCGTTCAGATCAAACAACTTCTTCATCTTCAGTTATCAGTCAAAGGCTTAGAAGTTTAGAGAAACAAGTAAAGGGGAGAAAGAAAAACAAAAAGAGGTAAGGAAAAAATATCCATAATCAGAATTCAAACCAAGATATAACTAACGAGAGTTGACTGCTGTTAAAACCGGTGTAATATTCTTTAAAATGGTTACTCTATATTTATTGTTTTTTGGATAAAGGGTTAACGGAGGTGGAGCCCTATTGAATAAGATAGATTGCAGCTTGAGTTTTTGTAAATTTTGTTAAATCAGTTGGAAATTTTGTTCTAGGATCTGTGTTTTCGGTTGATGGCAGTGTTTGTTATCTGCATGGGTTCAGGATTCCTTACTGAATTCACATTGTTTTATTTTATTTTTAAATAGATAAATACCTCACTTGTGGTGGAAGAAAATCATGGTAACAAGTTTCCCTTAAGGGTTACATCTCAACCGAAATTATGAAGATCTGGTAGGCCTATTTTGTCTAGTTTGGTTACCCCTCGCTCTTTCCGTGGGAGTTCCTATTGTTAAGTACAACATAAACATCGAGATATATCTATTATCATGTAAAACGCTGTCCTAGATTTAAACCTGAGTCCCACTTAGCCATCCATTGTAAATTAGATATAACTTGAGTGGCTTCTTTTTCAGTTTCAACCGAAGGTAGAAGAAAAACAAAATCCTCAAGGATGTCTTGAGAAACTCCTCGACCATGGCCAACACTGTTACAGACTAATATTTGAGTTTTTTTGTTTTTTGTTTTTTTTTGGCACCAAAGAACTAAAATTAGAAGCAGATTTTGTTTCTGCAATTCCAAAAGCAGCCCAAAATCTTACTGAGCTGACAAAAATGAGTTCAGTCTCGACCTTCTGATTAGATTGTGCTGCCTTGGCCACCCGCATATACATTTGACTTCTTAGTAATGGCCACCCGCGTATAAAAGATGAGTAATGATTTTTTTGGCTATTTTCCGTGTTTTGTGCAATTAAAAGTCTGTCTTTTACCCCCATCTTCAAGATCTGTAAAATTTCTTTTAGAATTTTTGTCGAAATAGGGATAGACATGTTGAATGGCGTTGTTGTATAAAGTATCTCTGGTTTTGTTGCTGATTCAGAGAATCAGAGCTGTGAGGCTACTTGGACGACCGTGGCCACTTTGCAACGCCAGACAAATTTTCAGCTTTGGTTCTGTCAGGCTTGAAGATCCGATGCTTGCACATTCATCTTTGTATCTTCCCCTCACAAAAAATTAACTCTCTGTTTCTAACGCCCATATCCAATATTATTTGCCAACCAAGAAAAAAAAACGTGATTTCTCGTACATTTTTTCAGGAATTAGAAGCACAGACCTATCCTATAATAACCACCACCACCAGCTAAAATGGTTTCTTATGTGGTGCCAATTAATTTCTTAACAGAACTGCAAAGCAAATCCAAATGAATGGTCATTAAAAAGGGTGGCCCAAAATTGACGAAAACTCGGGTGGATTTACATGATTTGGGGGTTTTGGCAGACCTATCTTTGCCAACTACTCGTAAAGAAAATTTAATACATACTAGATAACGTACAAACAAGCTCCATTATGGTGTACTTATTTTATTAAGAGGAATAATGCTAGGGATCCCCGCTTGGGACCTTGTTAGGAGGTACCACTCTTAGTATTAATTTTTCTTTAATGATTAAAAAAAATTATTTGATATTATTATTATTTTTTTATTTTTTAAAATATTTAAAATTGTTAAAAAATAATGTAAAAAAAATAACAATAATCTTAGCGGTAGCCCCAACGGCACCGCTTTAGGAGGGCCAATTTTCCTGAATTTAAGGTCTCCTCGCCGGTGGGAAATTACAATAGTGATGCTACTTACTTTTAAAACTATCAATTAGGATTAGACAATAAAATATTGTTTTTCAGTTTAGATAAATTATATTTAAAGTTTTAGAATACGCGTATCTCTTGCACGTATTTTAAAAAAATTATAAAAATTTAAGATTGAATGTAAAAGTTATTTTTTTTTAAAAGTAGACCTCGCAGTTTTTAAAATGGAGTGTGTGGAGGCGAAATTTACCCTCGAATTGTATCTAATTTTACAGAAATAATATTTATCGTTTTAGATTGTACAAGCTATGTGTATTTATTTTTAAAATTATGAGTAAATCTGTGATTGATATAAAAAAATATTTCTAAAAAAATACACAATATTTGCATGTATTAAAATTGTAGTCAACATTATTCTAATTTTAAATAATTGAACTTTAATTTTACTCGGAAATTACAACGATGTCCAAACATTGTTGTTTGCTTCTTCAATAGGACAGACAGGCTAAGATATGGAATCTAAAATCATAATTGTTTGTTAGTTAGGTTAAGATTTCCACTTTTACAATTGTGAGATCCACGTTAAGTCATTAACGCAATAACCAAAAAATAAATAAAAACGAAATAATTGGGGAAGGTCAGAGATTTGCATGTTGTCATTTCTTTCAAGCTTATTTCTTTTTAAAACAATATATAATAAATTTACACATTTTAAAACTGTATTTAATATTTAATATGGCATTGATTATAATGAAATACATAGCACGTTGTTACACGTAGCAATTGATATCCATCGATTTTAAGTGTTTTGATGATGACTATTTTATGTCGACCCACCACCCACCTCGTGCCCAACTTCCAATAGTATTTATAGATTTGATTTAGAGTTTACATGTAATGTGGTATTATGATCTATACATTTTACAATTTTTTCCATGTGATATCTGTATTGAATGAGTCCAAGTACGTAGTGGCAACTTACGTACGTGGAAGGGAACCAACAATGACGTGTCAATTAATTGAAAAACCCTAGCAGAATTAAGAAGATTTCAATCTTACGTACGAAAGATATTCTAACATTGTTAAACCATCATACCAAATACATATTTTATTATTAATTCAAAACTAATATGATAAGGTATTTAATGTTACCCGAGTATTACAGAGTCAAAATAATAATTTTAATAAGTCAAGGATAAAATTAAGATTATTTTAAATAAAATGATATAATTATATAAATGAGTAATGTTATACATTATACTAGTCATCATTTAATTTTCATTTCACTATATATAATGTGTCATATTTATTATTATTAGATGATAAAAAATTGAGTCATGCTATATACTACATTCATCTTATTTTTATCATATTAAATAAGATATAATATATTTATTACGATTAGATAATAAAAAATATGTAATAAATAATTATTTAATATTAATAAACGTGTCATATCATATTTAATGAAATAAAAATAAAATGATAATATTGTGTATATAATGTATTTCCTGAAAACAGAACGGAAGGGTCGAGGGCTCATGGGAAGTTGGCTTGGCAAGTCCACGCCACAAGACATGATCCCTTCGTAGATAAGCCAACCCTATTCGATCAGGAACCAAACTTAGATTTGATCGGACGGTGAGGAGAAATTATTGAGAAAGAATCAAGATTTTCCAATCTGTGAAGATTTTAAATTCAACACTGCGGTTGGCCAAACCCAACCGCAATCCCACCAGACACTCTCTCTCTCTCTCTAGCTAGACTAGCTTTTATACATATAAAGTCGAGAAAATAAAATTGAAAAAAAGAATAAAGAAGTCATATTTACCAATTTTGCCACTCCGGCCACAAACAGAAACGGCCACCTCGCTCCTTTACTCTTGCGCTGTCTCTCTACGTGTGTGCGTGTTTGTATATATATGAATAGATAGCTAGACAGACAAACATGCACGTTCCTTAGAGATACAGAGGGTGGAGCGATCGATTTGTTGAGATTTGTTGGTTCGGTGGAAGAGAGAGAGAGAGAGAGAGAGAGAGTTGAGAATGGCGCAGAATAGGTTTATAGTTGAGGTTGAGAAGGCCAAGGAGGCCGAGGATGGGAGGCCGTCGATGGGAACGGTTTACCGCAGTGTTTTTGCTAAGGATGGATTTCCGCCTCCGATTGAAGGAATGCATAGTTGCTGGGATGTGTTCCGGTACTTATTCATTTAGAATTCTGTTTGGTTGCTGAGAAAAAAAAGTTCCCGGTAAAAGAAATGGAGAAGACTTTTTTTCTTTCTATGTTTTGCTTTTTATGATTTCAAAGAGAGAAAGAAAAGCTGACTGCATGTGTTTGTTTTGTTTGGATTTTAGCGAGGACGAATCTAAAAATAAACAACTTGCTCAAAATTTGTTCTTGAGGATATCAAGTGCACAGATGACGAATTTTATTATTATTGTGACGGTGGAATTAAGGATTTCAGTTACTTTTTGTTGTAACCGAACCGGATCATGCTGCTAGATTTTATTTCTTAGAGATTTTTTAAGAACCATGCTAAAATGAGTTTCTTTTTTATTTTTATCTTTTGTGCATGTGATATAGCTTTTGAAATTATTTTGTCCAAAGTTCTTTATTTTACTGAATAAATATAGTTCTCTGTTTTGCTTCTTCCAGAATCTTGCTTAACTGTGCCTGTTTATTGGCTTAGAACTTTCTTTTTTGATTCCGCTTTACCGTAAGATACTACAACAACTGTTTTAATGATGAAAAATGGATAGAGCGATGAATTTATCTTTAGAGAAATGATTGTTCCTCGAATCTTTTTGTGTACTTGTTACAGCATGACTGTCGAGAGATGTCCGGATAATCCGATGCTTGGTCGTCGTGAGATTTTAGATGGGAAGGTAAATAAATATCTGTACAGTTTGTGCCTCTGATTTTATGTGGATTGACTTTGATGTTCTATAACTTGTTTTGACTTTGAACTAAATCGTCATATTGTGCTATATGTCTTTGCAGCCTAGTAAATACGTGTGGCAAACTTATAAAGAAGTATATGACTTGGTAATTAAAGTGGGAAATGCTATGCGAAGTTGTGGATTTGGGGAAGTAAGTCTGTATTTTATTATCTATTATACGAAAGATACTTTTCCACCCAATACTTGCTTGAAATATCATCATTAGCAATTTACGTGTACGACGCTAACCTTTATCTACTGCTGGATTGTAGGGAGCAAAATGTGGCATTTATGGTGTAAATTCTCCAGAATGGATTATAAGCATGGAGGTGCATATATTTTTCCTTTGATTTTTCCCTGATGTCAGTAACGAAGAAGGTGTATCTTGTAATAATTACCCAATTAAAATGGAAAAGCTTGGGGTGGAGTTCACTCTCCTATGTTCAATATTGCTCACAGTTTATGGCCCTAATCAAAATTAAATTTTCCCTTCATGTTTCAGTCCCAGTGATATTGGTTTTTGCTTAAAAGTTTATCTTATGATTTACATTTTTTCTTCAATTTCATTTTGTTGCTAAAGTTTTGGTTGAAGCCCCCTCTAATCTTTGTTCGGTTTTTAATTGTTATGAAACATGGACAAAACTTGAAGTTTTAACATCTGGTGTTTATACAGATTAATGATGCTCTCTGCTGCTTAGTTGTCATGGCCTTTAGTTTCTCCTAGAAACAGTGCGCTTTTTCTCTGGAAAATTTTGATTAACACTGAAAAACTAATGCAGGCCTGCAATGCTCATGGACTCTATTGTGTTCCTTTATATGATACTCTAGGTATGCATATTCACTACAATAGCATGGTTCCTAGATTACTTATAATATGTTGGTATTGATTTTCGTTAACATCCAATTAATTAAACCACAATACAGACCCATCTACTCTCTTGGTACTGAGGTTTTTTATGGCTAGAAAATATAACATAGTCTGTTATATATAAGACGTTCAACTTTCTCTCCAAAATTCAACCATTTATATGCATTGACCTTAAACCTTAAATCTTAAGCACCTTGTGAAATATAATGTTTATTGCTGTTTGATCTGTTCTGGTTCGCTGGTTAGGTGCTGGTGCTGTGGAATTTGTTATATGCCATGCAGAGGTTTCAATTGCTTTTGCTGAAGAGAAAAAAATCCCTGAGGTACAATTATTATGTGTTTCCAACTAAAGTGCAGTCATGGGTGCATTTTAGAAAGATACCGTTATAGTCACTCCACACTTGAGTGTTACTGGAATAGGTCACCTTTCAGTCAATGAGTGCTATGAAAGAGAAAAGTTGTCAGCCTTCTGGTAATTTTTACTATTTTCACGGTACGATTCTTTCTTATTAGCTTGTGCTTTTCCCTTTCAGGTGTTGAAAACCTTGCCAAACACAACAGAGTTCCTCAAAAGTAAGTTAAACTTGTCTTTTGGATTCCTTTTATGCATACACAGATAAGAAATATACACATTTTATTTTGCAGCACTTGTGAGCTTCGGCAAGGTCACCCCTGAACAAAGGGAGGAAGTTGAGAAGTTTGGGTTGACAATATATTCGTGGGATGAATTTTTGCAACTGGTAGGATATTTAATTCTTATCTTTATAGTGTGTAATAAATTTGTTATCGTTTTGAATGTTGATACAAGAAAAGGGCATTTTTTTCTTGTATCATGTTGAATATATTCCTTATATTATCATATACATTAGAAAATATCGTATGGCTGCTGGGGAAAATATGAATTTTTGGCATGTACTATGAATAGTTTAGTTATACATCTTTCTATATATTTTTGAAATGTTTCATGGTTTAATTTTTTTTCTAACAGTCATTCATGAACCGAGATAATTATACATGTTATTTGTTTATAGTTATTGGTTCTGATACAAGATTTTGTTTGCCTCATATTCATAGGGTGATGGAAAACACTTTGATCTTCCACTGAAGAAGAAAAGTGATGTGTGTACTATAATGTATACTAGTGGAACTACTGGTGATCCCAAGGGTGTAATGATATCCAATGATAGCATCATTGCTCTTTTAGCTGGGGTGAAGCGCCTACTTGAGAGTGTTAATGAACAAGTGATTTCCTATTCATTTGAACTTATTATTTATGGAAACATGAACCAGCCTCAATCCACTAAAAATGATCTATTTTTTTTGTTCCTGACAAAAGACACTGGCGCTATGGCCATTTAATTTAATTGATCTTTTTTTTTTTTTGTCCTTTTTATAGTTGGAAGTAAAGGACGTATATATGTCATATCTTCCTCTTGCGCATATCTTTGACCGGGTGATTGAGGAGCTATTTATTTTACATGGTGCCTCAATAGGGTTCTGGCGTGGGGTGAGTATGATTACAAATTTATCTCACCCAATGAATGCTCAATATCATAACTGCTTATTTTATTTCTGCAGGATGCCAAACTTTTGATTGAGGACATTGGGGAGCTAAAACCAACTATTTTCTGTGCCGTCCCACGTGTGTTAGATAGAATATACTCTGGTAAACCTCCTTTTGGGGCTGAAGAATGAGTTTTATTATTTGTTATTTTCTTGTGTTGAAACTAATCAGAAGAATATTGACATTTCAGTAAGGAAAATGCCCTTCTGTCATGTGCATCATTTTAGTGGGGCACTGAGTTGCCCTTTTTAACTTTTTTTTTTTTTTTTCTTGCCATTTTACTGTGAAATTAATGCATGAGAAATTTTGCATCTCCAACTGTTAATGAATTATTGTCGACCTGCTTATTTTCAGGTTTAAATCAGAAGATTTCCTCGGGGAGCTTCTTGAAAAAGACACTGTTCAATTTTGCATATTCACAGTGAGTTCTACACAAAGTCTTTAATTTTCAGATCAAAATAAGCAAATGTGAGGTCTTTGGGAGTGACTGTTTATTCAGATATACATTAGGCTTCATTGCACCCTTCAGTCCTTCAGTATGGAGGGCGTCTTTTCATCTACCATTGAGATTACTTAAGATCAGGAAAAATATGGTACACCTATGCTCTTGAATAGAAATAACAATTTTCGTAGTAAACCATGCTCAATCACGCTTGGGCTCCCTTTTGAAGTATAATTGTAACATTAAGTCATGGTATAAATTCACAATTGATGTTGAGATTCTTCACCAATACCATCACCTTATAAATTCTACTTATAGAATTCCATTTTTTGACAATCATTACTTTAGCTAGTGTTATCTATTTAATCTTGATGTATGGATCGTTAATTGCTTTGGATCTATAGCTAAATTTGGCATATACCCAGTATGTGTATCCGACTTTAAGACTTTGTTGAGCTTGGCTTTGTATTTAATGTTGTTAATTCCCAGTGTCTTGTAACCTGATTATAACCCTTTTCTATTGTTTTGACTGCTGTAGCAAGTTTCATAACATGAAGAATGGGAGTAAACATGAACAGGCATCTCCAATTTGTGACAAAATTGTCTTTAGTCAGGTTATGGAAATGCACATTCTATGCATTCTCTCGTCTTCCCCAGTGCCTCTCCTCCGGACTTTTTTAACACCGACTGTACCTACATCCTGGTTACTTTCTGAATCTCCTTGGGTTTTTTGTGCATTCTCAGGTGAAGCAAGGGTTGGGGGGTAGGGTTCGCCTTATTCTGTCTGGAGCAGCACCTCTTGCCCCCCACGTAGAAACTTTCCTGCGAGTGGTGACATGTGCTCATGTTATACAAGGATATGGTATGCCAATCTTCAGAAGTTAATGTTTACTAGATGCCTTGTTTTCCTTGTGGGCTTGCATTGAGGCCCATGTTGCTATTTCACGTTGAGCATGGATAATTATATTCTGTATCAATCCTAATGTAGGTCTGACAGAAACTTGTGCGGGGACATTTGTCTCACTGCCCAATGAACTGCCAATGCTTGGTACAGTAGGCCCTCCTGTACCCAACGTGGATGTGTGCCTAGAGTCTGTTCCTGAAATGGGATATGATGCCCTTTCAAATACACCACGAGGAGAAGTATGTGTAAGAGGAAAAACGTTGTTTTCAGGGTACTACAAGCGTGAGGACCTCACCAAGGAGGTCATGGTTGATGGGTGGTTCCATACAGGTTTTCCCATCTCATTCTTTCTTTTTAGATTTAACTTTTATCGTCACTTATCATTGACTTTTAGATTTAGCCTTGCTGATGATGATCTTGGCCTCAGGTGATATTGGTGAGTGGCAACCAGATGGAAGCTTGAAAATCATTGACCGCAAGAAGAATATATTTAAGCTTTCTCAAGGAGAATATGTTGCTGTCGAAAATTTGGAGAACATATATGGTCTTGTTACTGCTATTGATTCGGTAGGCCTTTGAGCAAACAAACCGGGTCTTGTTTTGCAGGATGCATACCCTTCTGTTTTCCTTTGCTTTGGTTGCTTGTATGTAACATGGATACTTCTACACATGCTGTGACAGCATCATTATTGCTGTGGCCCTTCCACACTTGCACAAATATGGTTCTAATTATGAAGAACTTGGAGTTTTGTAGTTTAGTTCACAAATATGATGCTGAGTTTTACTTATGATGACCGTATTCATGCAACATAGAACCACATCAGACATAGATGTCTACCTACTAGATCTCTTCTTTTTTTTTACCTGCACAGAAGCAAGGTATGATACTTGCAGGCTCCCTATGGTCACCTCTTCTGGTGGAGACAATTCAGAAGAAGTGATAATCATTCTTGTAGCAACTTAGTTGTATGGTTATTCTTTCCTCATGAAGGATATATGATTTCAAAGTCTGCACATTCAATGGTTCAGTTTATTATCCAGCTTTGATCTGCCTGGTGAAATCTATCTTATTACCCTTCCGATTTTAGATATGGGTCTACGGAAACAGCTTGGAGTCCTCCCTTGTGGCTGTTGTGAACCCTGGCAAGGAAGCACTTGAACAATGGGCCAAAGAAAATGGCATCACTGGGGATTTCAATTCTGTCTGTGAAAATCCTGCAGCAAGAGAATACATTCTTGGGGAGCTCACGAAGATTGCTAAAGAAAAAAAGGTTTGCTGCTTACTTTCTTTGACATTCGTCCAAGGAGTAAACTTCTGACATGCAATGACTAAGCTTTTTCTGATCTTAACTTCTGCTCTTCCAGTTGAAAGGTTTTGAGTTTATTAGAGCTGTTCACCTTGATCCTGAACCATTTGACATCGAACGGGACCTTATAACTCCAACCTATAAGAAGAAGAGGCCTCAGTTGCTAAAATATTATCAGGTCTCTCTCTCTCTCTCTCTCTCTCTCTCTCTCTCTCTCTCTCCACACACACACGAATACATCTCACTTGAGGAATGATTTTTGAACCAGCAAAAAATCCCATTTTCATGATCTATTTTTGAACCAGCAAAAAAATACATCGAGCAAAAAAAGAATGATCTATCTTTCGTATAGACACAATTAAAAGTATTAGACACAGGCTGTGGTATAGCTCTATCCCAGATGCAGCCACTCCTATGCAGTAAACCCATTAAATCAGGTCTTGATGTGTTGATAAGACGGCTATCTGTATGTCCTATGGCTTTACAAGGGGAAGGTTGAAATTGCTGTCATTGTCACATTGACTGTTCAATTGGAAAATCGGAAGTTCGGCACATGTATGATAGCTATTAATCAATCAGCAAGTCAGCATGATGCCATCTAGAAATCAAATATTAGGAGTGCTATTCATTTTTTTCCACTTTGGTCGTGGCCTTTGGACTTTAGACTTGCCCTTATACCCAGAGTCTTGGCTGTACGCAAAAGATCCTTGGTTATGAAATTACTGACGTGATATTTTCATTGCACAGAATGCCATTGACAACATGTACAAGAGCGCAAACAAGCCCCGAGCATGAAGGGAATAACTTCTGGAGCCAGAATTTATTTTCTCCCACTTAGCAATAGCAATGCATTCTGTCCCGTTCTTTTATTCTTGTGACTGTGCGTAGCTTTTCCATAAACCAGCTGATGACTCTAAATTAAAATGTGTAATCATAGGGAAAAGACAAACATGCTCTGAAAATGAATTTAATGTTCTCAATTAATCTGTCCATTAAAGTTTCTTAGTATTCTTACAGTAGTCGCCTCTTTCTTGAGCCTTACCTGCACCTCGATATATCAAAGTTATAGCCGAAATATGAACGGTTAGATACCATGAAACATGTGAGGAGAATTTTGAGCAAGGTACATGGGCAACAATTCTATGATCATATTGTTCAGCCTGTCTCCTCTTTTCTTGTACTGCTAAGACACAGTGAGGAATCTCAGAAAGTATCTCATTGAATTTAACGAAAAATAAATAAAATCACCAATCTTTACGAGAATCTTGGATCAAATAATAAGATATTTTGATTGAGATTGCAGCAAGCTAATATGTTACTGTTCTAAACTGACTGACGAAAAGATTTTACTTTCTTTCTGCCGGAGGAAAGGAAACCGTGTTCTGTTAAAGGGCTTTGGGGTTTCCATTTTCGCATGCCGTTTTTGGTTTGAAATTGTATGAACAGAAAATGGTAAATTGCGGCTATGCTTTACTGCAAGACAGTTGGATGTTAGAATCTTAGAAGAGGGACCTGACGGACGGCTTTAATTCCCAAACGACACAAAACTCTGCTACCGTTTAGACGTCAAATGATTGGCTATAAATGACGTTTTTCTGTCTTTTTTATTGAACTAATCACAACTGAGAAATTGGTACTCTGTCCTTTACTGGACGATACGACCAGTGCCGTTTACAAATTATTAAAAAAAAAAAAATGCTATTTATCATTTATCCGCATCACATATTTTTTAATCCTTTTAATTTTTTTTTTGTTTTATTATTTTTAAAATAATTAAATTCTTCTACTTATTATTCATATACCACATATTTAGTAAGAGAAAAAAATATGATATATATTATGTAAAGATGATGAATAGAATTTTTCATTATAAAATTATCCGCAGAAAATTTTGTGGAATTTAGACGAGCGAAAGAAATGGGGAAAAAATAGAGAAATTCATGGGAAGCGAACCACAGAAAATTTGGGCTCTGCTGTTGGACGCAAAACAGAAATAATAATTTAGAAAACGACAGTGGAGTGAAACTAATACCCCATTGCCGTTCAGCTATTTAGCTGTAGTAAAACTCGTGCTGTTCAAACGACCAAGAACATTCAATTAACAGATGCAAGTCAAATTCGAGGCTTTTAACATGACCCGACACAATCTCTTTGCTTAGATCTTGACAAAGACTACTATATTTGACAATAGACAATATTTGATAGATTTAACGTATCACTTATTATAGTTCAGTACACAAAGTTTAAAAAATAAATAAAAGCATCCTAGTTGAAATTTGGGAAAAAAAACCATGCTACCAGTACCTTGGCAACTTGCTCTTTTCTTCGTTTTCACCCTTTGAATCAAAATTTAGAAAGCTGACTGATCCAATAGATTGATTTGATCGTCTCTCTAAGTGAAGACCGACATAAAACGCCAAGTTCCAGAATCTGGCGTCGCGTAGCATCCAAACTGCTCTTTAGTATCACTTTCAAATCCACTATCTTCGATCACCTAAATGGAAATAAAACGTTTGGAATTTTTTTTTTTTTTTTTTTGGTTAAAGCCATTACTCTAGTCCACCTGGGGTAACAGATAAAGAGTCAATATTGAACAAAACACCAAAGACAAAAACAGGTTACGATTACACGGAGAATGATAAACACAACTTTTTACGCAAATTTTTTCAAAACTACGTTTTAAATGAATGGTATTTTTGTAAAATAATATAAAAGGATCATCATTTTACCAATATATACACATTTTAAAACACGGTTATAAAAATTGTAGCGTAAAGGATTGTGTGTCTATCTTTAATGGCAATATGGAAAAGCAATTTTAAGAGTCATCCCCGGTTAGTTCAGTTCCAACTGGGGCGTATTAATAATACCTCTATCAATGGGAGATGCGCGAATAGAAGAATACTGCAGTTCGAGTAGCTCCTGTCTGCTATACTTCACTCTTTGATCTGTTTCAAAACAATCGAAAATGAAAATTAGGGAGGGTTATTAGATGCTGCAACTGGGAAATTATAAATTAGAAGTCCTACCTACAAAACATGGAGAAATGTGTATATTCCCCAGCTTCTTGTTCACTAGCAAGGTCCTTGAAGTTGATCGCGATGGAGATGGACAGCTAGAGCCAATATTGTCTGATGGAAAGATGTGTACAAGTTCATGCCTGACTTCGATTTGAGGATGGTTTTTACTGAATGGCAAAATGGCATCCTCAGTCAAGAGCCAACAACCCCTCAGATCCAACATTTTTAGAGTCCGTGAGGGAATGAATGAAGCGAGCCCAAAATTTGTCAACACACTATCACGAATGCTGAGATTTGTCAGCTTTGGGAGAGATGACAAGTAGTGCAGGGAGAGATCTGTAAGGGAAGTGCTTCTGAGAGAGAGATTTCTCAACTCTTGGAAGCTTGATAAAGGTTTTAGAGCATCATCCCGGATATGAGTCTGCTCCAAATTCAGCATTTCCAAATGACTGAGACTTTCTAGGGCTTGCAGTGAGAGAACTGAGCCTGGCTCAGCACCTGCCTGGTGGATGAAACCTAATGGTACAGAGAAATTTTACCCAGTTACAGATATAAATATATATATCAATGATAGATAAGAAGAACACGAGAAAGAACTTTACTAGCATTACAGGAAACAGTTATGAATGTACATGAATACAAAAATTATAAATTCAAACACAACTGAAAGTTATTGAGAACTTAATTGGGACCTCCTATAAGTCTTCCAGCCAACAAAAGGAATCCCTCAAGTCATTGACTGACCCAAAAATAAGTAAGTTTGAAAATTGCAGCAGGTAAGTTTGAAAATTGCAGCAGGTAGATCAGAAGGGTGACCCAAAAATAAGTAAGTTTGAAAATTGCAGCAGGTAGATCAGAAGGGAGCTAGTCTGCTAGCTGAGGGAGCGTCATAGTAGATTAGTAGTAAATAGTAGTAGCTATTATTATTATTATAAATACTATTGCCTTAAAAATTGTCTATCTATCAAGGAGTTGGTAAAGCAACAAAGCAAGCTTTAGTAAGTTTTAATAGGGGCAGGAATAAGCAACTGCCATATTATGAGCATTCTGTTCTTTTCCTTCTCAGACCCAGATTCGGAAAGCAGGGGTGCCATAGAGAGGGGGGTTGTTTGCTTGCAGACAAGGCTAATTATTCAGCAATCAGTTGAAGGGACACCAATGAGATCTTCATATAATACTAAGTGTCATGCGATTTTATGAAGGAAACTATCTGAAAAAGGAACACAATGTCATAAAGGTCATCATCATGATGTAAGGGCATTAAAAAATTTAGATCTTAAAAGTCAAAATATTTTCCGCAGCCGTAGCTCATACCAGTGGAATATTAGCCAGAATATAGCCCAATCAATTATTTCAGGCCCTCACCTCCTTTCAGTCACCACATTCTAACATCTGTAACTCAAAAGTTAATGAATGAAGTTCTTTTTCCATCTGTAAGCAGAAAGAGCATTTGAAAATTCATACCTTTCACATTGGTATTGCTTAAGTCGACAACCTTCATTAATGGCATATTGCTGACATATAACACTGCGATGTCATCAATAAGTGTGGAAGACAACGATAGAACTTCAAGATTGGGAACATGCCCAACTAAAATCTCAACTCCAGCAGAGGTGAGTCTGGTGTTGCTGAGATTTAGATTTTTCAAATCCGCTCCTATACATGCAATGTGCTTGACTAAATCATCTCCAATCATGACAAAGCTGAGATCCAAATGTTTCAGTGCTTTCATAGAAGGTAAGAAGCAGAATTTTTTAAGGGAAGACTTGGATAAATCCAAAAAGGACAGGAAACTTGCTTCAACATATATAAAAGCCTCAGCCTCACCAATGAATGTAGCTCCAGAGATAATAAGCTTGCTTAAAGGAGCTTTACCTCCATCCCCTTCAAGTATAGAGTTAACGGTACAGTTACTCATGTTTAGGCATTCAAGAGATGACAAATTTGGAAATTTTGTGACGTTGGTCCAAGCTATATTAAGGAAGCTCAGTTTCGAGAACTGTTGAAAAACAGCTGCACCTTTGTTAGACACCTTGCTTCCCCAAAGGTCAAGGTACTGTAATTTTGTAAGAACCTAAAAAAATAAAAAAATAAAAAATCATCAGATTGTGCTCTTACAAATAATTTGAGAAATTCTCAGAATTTACAAAAAGGAATGGATTCAAAATTGATGGGATTGAACTTCCCTTCAATGTAAATTTTTATTATTTGGTTTAGTATACTTTGAAAAAAAAAAAAAAAACTAGAAAGAAATTAAGAAATTACAATTAGGGGTGTAAGTTAACCAGTTTGTACTGGACCGATAACACTAATGGTCTGGTCTCGGCCCATTAGTTTGCAAAAAGTTTGATTTTTGGTCCAATCCCGGGTTATGATTTTTTTGGACCAGACTGACCGAAATACATATATATATTTTTAATCATTTTTTATATAGTATTTTATATTGTAGTTGTATAACTTAATTATGTAATTTTATGATAAATCATAAAATTATATGCAATGATACATACTCTAGTTACCTAGTATCTACACCTACTTAAAATAGTTAGGCACATATTTGAGTAATGCTACATACAGTCATTTTTGCGCACTCCCTGCGCACTCCACTGATATGATTGGCTGGATTAATTTTTTTAATACACAACCAATCATATCACTGGAGTGCACAAAAGAGTCCGCAAAAATGACTGCACATAGAATTTTCCTTTTTTGTAAGATACCTAAGTTACGAGTATGAAGTATCCATGGACCAATTATTCATACCATATAAAATATTAAAATTTTAATATAGGCCATTATGTATTAACTATCATAATTCATACACATACTACTGAGTATTGAGTACAAACTTAGTAACATCATTAATATAATTATAATTAATGATTTTATTAATGAGTTAATTAGATAATCCACATTAAAGAGTTCATTTAATTTTATTTTTATTATTGTATAGAATTTTTTTTTATAGGTATTGTTGTATAGAATTTTTTTTTTATAGGTATTATTGTATATAATTTTTATAATTTAATAAATTTTGTAAGTAAAGAAAATGGAAGAAAAATGTTGGCCTTTTTTGTATGTCGGACCGAAATAAACATTAGAAGGTAATTTTGGGCTTTTTTGTATGTTGGCCCATTTTGCATTGGCCTGGACCGAATTAGACCAACTGGTAGATAACAGTCTGGTCCGGTCTCAGGGAGAAAAAATGAATGGATCGAAATTTTCGGCCTAGTCCAAAAATCCCCCCATGGACCGAATAGACCAGACCGATTACACCCCTAATTATAGTATTGTTGTTAGTGACAATGATGGTGATAATGGTGATGGTAATGGCTTGTAATAGTTAATGCGGTATAGAAATCGTAATGGTGGTCGTGGTAGTAACAGCAGCATGAAGGTGGCCAAGAGCAATGTTGTTGATGGTAATGTGAAAGTAACAATGGTGAGATAACGATGGGGTTGGCGGGGTGTGGAACAGGTGAGAGTGGTGAAAGTAGTATGAAAGATGATGGTGGTGGTACGGAGACGGTGATGATGGTGGTTTAAGTGGCATTCACTTAAAATATGGAATTTATGAATTTTAAAATTGAGAGTGGAGGCAAAAGTGAGAAGCAATAATGGAATTTCAATGAACAACTTTCCTAAATATACACACTCGAACAAACCCAAATATTTCGCACCAATTTAAACCCGATAAAATGTGCATAACCAATACTACTTTTAGGCCAGCCTAAATGGGGATGAGCAAATGATCAAGATGAAAATCAGTATGCTGATAAAATAATAATTTCAGAAGATCTATCAAGTTCCACTCAGAAAAACAGGCACAGGGTCTTGAATCTTGATTTAAAAAATGCATGGTTTTGTTGTTCATGGTCGTGCATATTAAGGATGTTATATTTTTGCATTTAGCTAGAAAAAAATAGGACGTTAAACCACCAAATTGACCACCCCCAATGGTATGGTGGAGGGCTATGGAGCAGGCTCTGATCGTGGAGCACTAGTGAACCAAGAAGAAAAAAAAAATGAGAGAAGTACAATTATGTACCATGTAATTTATTAAAAACATCTCCAGAATTGGAAGGAAATGAAGTACCTGGAGTGAACTCAGTGCCTGATCAGTGACAGGCAAACCCCCCAAGTCCAAGACAGACAAATTTTTAAGCGAAGAGAGAAGGACAATTCCATTCGTGGTTACACCAGTTTCTGACGCATATAACTTTTCCAGTGATGAAATGGATATAAGATGCTGAATGCCCGCATCAGTAACCTTCAAGCATCTCGAAAGATCCAATTCCTTTAAACTCGTCATTCCTAAACCCAGAGAAAACATTTAGAAAATGTAACAAATTGACTTTTTGAAGTCCTCCTAATTGTATGGTTTTATAATACCTGTCATAGCCCAAAGAGCTGAACTAGTGACTCTATGGCAATCTGAAACATTCAAGGAGCACAGGTTCCGAAACCCTCCCAAGTATGCCATCCATTCTGCGTCCACAAAGTTCTCACCTCTGAGATCAATCTCCTCCGCACTATGTTTGAAAACTCTACGAAAGGAGAGATAGCTTAGCAAAAACCATGCTCACAAAAACAAGAAGAAGAAGAAGAAGAAGCGGCAGCAGCTAACATACTGAAACTAATTTACCTCAAGGATAAAATACTAGGATTTAATGATACAAAAGGAAAACAAATTTGATATACTATAGGAACCTACACGTTTCTGAGTTTGCGACACGAAATAGAATGATTGAATGAATTTAACAAAATGGCTTAAAAATTTTTTAAAAAAATATTTCGTCGAATACTTGAGTTCACTCGACTTATATTATACGAAGAGCCAAAGCTTCTACAAAAATGAAAGTTTCAGTCTGAAATTTTCCCCCACGGATTCTCAGCAACCAAATCGAAATAGAGTCATACAAGCTGTAACTTATCACATCTAATAGACACTTCGCAACCACATTGATTTCTGATGCATGAAAAATCGAAACACAGGAGTCCCGCTCCTTAGGGCTGCTAAGAATGTTTAGTTAAACAAAATGAAGAAATGGTAAATCGAAAATATGGTTCTCTGACATGTACTGAGCCTAATAGTGTTAGTTGGCTTAATCAAGCTCAATTTTTCAATAAAACGATCTGTAAATGCAAGCAGCTACAAATTTCACATATAATTAGAGGGATTTATTTTTTAAAATATCATCCAAGTAAAAAGAATTCGCAGAACTAATTATCTTCTGATAAACACACAAGAAAGTAAAAGCTGAAGCTTATCATTGATCATTTCGGTATGATTAAAATATGTCCAAATTTCTTTTTATACTACGTTTCTATGAGGAACCAAAAAGGGCAGGATTTAATTAGACGTACTCGAGCAAAGAAGGGTAGAGGAGACGACGGATGAGCAGGCGGCGGAGGAGAGCGTCGGCGAGCTGAGAGGGCAATCGCTCGAGGCTCCGCCTCTGTCTCCGCCATTTCTCCACGCTCTCTCTGCTCTGGCACGCCGCTTCGATGCAAAACCCGACCAACTCGCTCTCCATTATCTCTCTCCCTCGCTCGTTCTGAGTCGTTCGCAGCTTTTGATTCAGATTTAAATATATTGATCTGTGGAAGGCAATTGGGTTTGGGTCTTTGCTGCTTCTCCGAATCACCTACGCCCTTAAGGGTGAAAAATTATTGTCGATAAAATATTCTTTAGGAAAATATTCTAATTGTTATAAACTTATTTGTATGACTATACGTGACCATCAATTAAGACTATTTAATTATCAATTAAAATTAATTTTTAACTATTAATTAAGATTATTGAGCCATTAATTAATACATATATTTAACCATCAATTAAGACTTAAGTTCTATATATATATATTCTTTTGTACTTCTATATATATGAATATCATTCACTTGTATATGATCAAGTTTTTACATTGAATAACAACTCTTTCTTTTACAATATCATTTCTCTTTTAGTTTCATAACATGTTGTCAGTACGAGATTCTGTTGATTCTGAACCTAGTGGTCTTCTACTTCAAATCAGTTTTTCAATATATTATTTACAATCCCCAATGTGAGTATTAAAGATTATATTTCTTATTATTACTTGATAAAATTTTACGTTTATTCACATAGTTTACATCTCAATTATATCTATGATGAATTAAAATTTTAATAATTTACATTTCAGTTATATTTGTAGTCAATTTTTATTCACATAGTTTATATACAAGTTCTATTTTTTTACACTTGTTATGAATTATTGATGATAAGATTCATCTTGAAATAGAAATGGAGCATCCCTGAAGAATCGCCTTAAACCAATAATTTTATTGAATATCTGATAATAAAATATCTGTTGATTCTGTGAGTTAGTTTAAATGAGTGATACATGTACCAAAGATCGGGATCATTCAAAAAATTCGTTATGATTAATGCACCTAAAGTTGCATAATTGAAATTGTGTAGAGAAAAGTCACTAAAGAATATATGTTTAAAATGAATGTCTCAAATTTGCTCATGAAGTAACAATATCGAATGTGAAAGTTTACAATATATTCTAAACTTATATCTTGTCTTTCTAGTAGTTAAGCAAAATAATGAACTTTTGTTAAGAAATCATGAGTCACGTCCTACTAGTTCCACATCATTTCCTGAAGTGAATGGTATTGGATTTATATCATTTCCAAAAGTGAATGGTGCATTGAACTTGGACGTGGTAATGAATATCTTTATAATACTTCTATAATTTCGAGCCAGAAACTCGTATTAAAAAAACTACCAGCTTTTTCTTTAAGATGATATTATACAACTATTGAATCAAATATTATGATGCATCAAAAGTGATGTGATTCAAAATATTTATATGTTTTTCATTATTAACTTGATCATCCGAAATAAATTATGATAAGTCGAATAATTTTCATATGGACGTCTATAAAAGAATCAGAAGATTTTTTTACTATAAAGTCTTTCTACCATGAGCGGAAAGAAAAATTTGCTAGAAACAAATAAAATAAAATAATTCGACGTTATCTTGATTATCATAGGTGAACTAGAAATTCAGATAATAATTAATTTATGGATGCAATAAGGTAAAAAGGTCTCATATTTTAACTACTAAAATCTAAGTGAGGATTGAAATCCTAGTAGGACAATTAAGAAATATTGCAATCTAATGAACATAAGACATGTCTAAAAGCATGAGAGATAAAAGATAAAGCATCCCGAAAGAGAAAAGCATAAAGAAAAGAAATTGATGCTCATGAAGAGGCCATACTTACAAAATAAACAATAAGATAATCTAAACTTTCTATACAAAATTCTCTCATAATAAAAACTCTTGAAAAGTATAATCCTCTTGAAAAATACCTCCTAAAGATGTCTTTTATGAAATGTCTTTCTTTGAAGAGTGATAGGTACCTGAAAATAACAAGATCTCGATACATTTCATGAGTAAATGAGAAATTCTGGATAAAAATAAAACTGTTATCGACAACGTATTTTTATATAAAATGGAACTTGACATTCCCAGAAGTAATGAATAAAGTGAGGCAAAATCAGTCAAAGAATACCGACGTAAAAATATTGGCCAAATTAGAAAGAAACAATTCATGTAGAATTGATATCACTAGTAAAATATGATATATATGGACTTATAGTCTAAACACTTAAAATGTGATGTTTGTTAAATATCAGTAGGTATTTGTATAAAAGAAATAAAAATATGATATATAAATTACGAGTTGGTTTCTCACAGAAATAATATTAATATACTTTTGAAGTGGATGAAATTGTATTGAGATTTTTATTAGCTTGATAGTTACCGAGAGTTTGGGTATGCACGATTAACTGTATATTTATATGGATCACTAGATATAAAATGCATGAAGCATATAGTCCTGAAGTACTTAATCTATCAAGTTTCAAAAATCCTTATATGATCTAAAACAATCCAAACGCACGTGGAATAAGCTATTTTTTAAATATTTTCAGTATCTAGATTAGCTTTTATTGCAGCTTATATATATAATTTAAATGTTATTGAAGTTTCAGAATAGCTCATAAAAACTGCATATATTTGAAATATAAATCAAAAACCCTTTCGGCTTTGAGGGGGAGATGAATGAAATTATTAGTTCTGAAATATCATCTCTTAAATGCAATTAATATTTCAGATTCATATTATGGTTTTGTAATAAATGTGTATTATTAAAGGAGAAATAAAATAGAGCATACAGAACATCTACTAGAAGATGAAAACACAATATGAATCTTTGTAAAATATTATTTTATTATCTCGAAATAAAATTACAGAAATTTGTGGCTATTCGCCTAATTCTTTAAACGATTTTGCTTTTTAAAAATTTGCATGACATCCCTGTTTAAAGGAGTAGGCAATCGAAAAGAAGAGTCAAGCAATGATTTTAAATTCCTATTCTCTTATTTTATTGTTCATATCTTCATGTTGGACTCTAGAAGAAGTCGCTGAAGGATAGAAATTTTCTCATTGACTTTGTCAACATCACAAGTTTTGGATTGTAGTCGTTAAGAAAATGCGACAATGGTTTATGAGTATTAGGTACCGAGACTTACAAGTTCGTAAATAGTATCATTATCTAACTTATTAGTCAGACCATTATTGTATTGCATTATAGAATTTACGGTAGAAGCAGAAACAACTGGTGAACGAGGTGTAGAATACCTCATATATTGCTCACGAGAAGATTTGTAACAGCCCGCTAGAAATTCAATTGTGAAATTTTTATTAACTTTAGGAACCTCGTGAAAACCCCATAAGTTTTCACGAATCCATTAATCGTATAGGTTTTTGTCTAACTACATAATTAGTGTTATTATTTACTATAGTATCAGAAGTGTGTTTTTTATTATTGGAGATGGTTAGAAGTGTCAAAATGTATTATGGTTTGTGCCATTAGACTCGGAGGGTTATTTAAAGTCTTATGGCGCAATAACATTTTTTCATATTTTCGGACAAAACGTCTGTTCAAAACTGTAGATATTATTGGATAAAAAGAAATATCTTGAGGTAATTTTCATGAATATTATTGGGTAAAAATATTTTGAGTTGATTTTTATAGATATTATTAGATAAAAATATCTTAAGTTGATTTTTGTAGATACTATTGGATATAATATTATGAGATAATCTTTTATAGATATTTTGGGTAGGAGAAAACTACACTCAACTCTCAACTCCAGCCTCATCTTTTCCATATCTCATCCATAAGTATCTCCAGCCACCTCTCCCCACGAAATTATCTTCATTTCCACTTTCTATTGAAAGAATATCAAACACTCTCTCTGGACAGCTTTTAGGAGGTCTTTTGCACACCCATTTCGAAGCTTTTGTAAGTATTTTATCATAAAATATCTTTTATATAAGTTGTTCTTTTTTTAGTCTAGTTTACATGGATATCTTATTTGCCCCATTTGAAGATCATTCGATCAGTCAAATATTGTGTAAACTATAGAAAGGTCATTCTGGGAGATAAACTGAAGAATATGTTATAGTTTGAAGTTTTTGACCAAGCTAATGGATAGATATTGGTCCGAAATTTTTATGGAGTATTGTTAACATGTATATGTGACTATTGGTTGAGGATTTTTGCATGATTAAAGGTTTTGATGAAAGATTTTCTTAGATTTAGAAACTTAGAAACTGGAAGAAGAAAAACAGTTTCTGTTTTGAGAAAGTTTAACTCTTTGGTAGTCTAAACCTATTCTAATGACCTTAATAATTTTATTGGAAGATCCTAAGTATCTTATATACATGTTATATTATTGTTTTGAAGATATTTGATGTTAGTTTCAAAGATATGAAATTTTATGCAAAGAGATATTCAAATAAGCCAAAGTGTGGATATTTTTGGCTAAATTTATGTTTTGGTTAATTTCTAACCATGTGATCTTGAATTAGAAGCTTATATATGTTTTAGGACATCTTTTTAAACCATGTGATGGTTTGGTTTGAAGATCATATATTTATAAGTCATAGATCAAGAGATTTATCAAAACTAGTTGAGGAAAAAGTTTCTGTTTTTGGACTAAGTGTAAAACCAAAAACTCCAAATGTTATTTTGTGATTTTGGTGACTTTAGTTTGATGATTTAAAGCATGGTTGATGTTAGGATGATATTATGAATATGTTAGAAGTAAGATTTGATTTTTGAAATTCTTGGAGATGTTTTGATCTAAGGTCAAAACTTGTGATTCAAGTGCTTGAATCTTTTTACAAAAAAAGTTTGGTGTTAATTATTAGCTTTTTCTAAATTGATGTTTTAAGTATGGTTTTGAACTTAGGATTGGAAGATGTTTGTTGCAAAATTTTGGTTTAAGCATGAATTTTGAAATTGGAAGGAATTGCAACAAAAATCAAGGGAAATGGCTTATGGATGTTTCGGCCATAGTGTGTTCTTCATAGTTGTGTTTTGTTTTTAAATTTTTCTGAGTTGATATTTAAGTTTATGACAAAATTTACATGAGGAATGTAAATTTTGGAAACTTTTGGAGTTAGTATGCAAAATCCTTAAGTTATGGGTAAAACGGTCATTTTCCCACATGTAGATAGTAAAGTGAAACTTTTACTCTTTGAGTTAGTATTTTCCATATTTCAAATTATTAGTGATTTAGTTTTAACTTTTAGAATCACTAATTACAGTTCCTCGTGATCGCACTTGAAGTTTTATAAGAAACGCGGAGATCGAGGTAAGTTAGCTTTTAACTTACTAGCAGTCTACTATGTATGTGTGCAAAGTAAAGGAATTACAGTGTATGTATGTATGTTATCATATATGTCATACCATGCCAAATTATCACGTAATTGTCTATTATACAAAATTTATTCTGTCATCAATTTTTATCTGTTATATAATATATTTTGTCATGTATTACTGTATATTACAAGTATGTCATGTTAAATATGTTGTCTATTATATGTTATGTCATGTTACGAAATGTTTCTATCTCAAGTTGGTCATATATTTCAAGTTATGTTCAAGTCACGTTATGTTACGTCAGGGCTTCAGTCCTTTCGTACTCCAGTCACGTTTCATCTTGATTACTTATGTATGGGATCACAGCAATTGTGATGCATAGACTACGTGAGACACAACAATTGTGACGCGTAGAATACATGGGGCCATAACAATTGTGGAGTATGTATTTAAGCAGTTAAAGAATAAGTTTCCGTAGAATACATGGGGCCACAACAACTGTGGAGTATGTATTTACGTAGAATACATGAGGCCATAACAACTGTGGAGTATGTATTTTTCATGTTAAGTCAAGTTTGTGTAAAATATATGGGGCCACAACAATTGTGGAGTATGTATTTACACGTAGAATACATGGGGCCACAACAACTGTGGAGTATGTATTTTTCATGTTAAGTCAAGTTTGTGTAGAATACATGGGGTCATAACAACTGTGGAGTATGTATTTACACGTAGAATACATGGGGCCACAACAACTGTGGAGTATGTATTTTTCATGTTAAGTCAAGTTTCAGATCAAGTTCATGTCAAGTCAAGTTCAGTTCATATTTCAATTTAAGTTATGTCAATTATGTTATGTTATACGCCAAGTTATGTTTTAATTACTTATGAATTTGATTATGCATTTATGCTTTTACTGTCATCCATGCATCATTAGCTTGTGTGGAAGTTTTTTTGTTAACTTACTGAGATTTGTAATCAAATCTCACTTTGGTAGTCCCAACTACCATTCCCCCCGAATGATAGATCTTGTTACAGGACCTGAAGGAGAATCAGGAGCTGATCAACTAGACACAGTTGACTAAGCGACGGTGCGACGTCAATGTTAATATAGTAGTTAACGTAAATTACTACTTGTACAATGGAGTTGCATCTTTAGTACTTTTTGGATCATAACCATTTTGGACTAGTGTTGTGATCTATTCAATGGGTCTTTATGTATGAAGTATGTTTTAAGCATTTGAGATATTTTCAATTTGGTGCATAGTATTGCTAAAGAAAAAAATTATCCGCTGCGAATATTGCATAATGTTAGATGCATGTTAGGAACATTGCATCTTATATGTCATGAACGGGGGCAGGTAATCTTGTGTTGCATGTCTCGACGCTTCAAATGTCCGTCCGATCCCAAACGGAATTTGGGGGCGTTACAGGGTGGTATCAGAGCAAATACGTCTCTGGGCAGTAAATCCACATGTCCTTAGGAAATGCACCAAACATTAGGCTTGAAATTTTAGTCGTCAGTAGGCTTGAATTTCTTAAGGTATGAAAGGTAGTATGTGGTTTTTATACATATACTCGTGTGTTTCAAGAAGGGTCATGTGACGTCCCCAAATTCCGTTTGGGATCGGACGGACATTTGAAGCGTCGAGACATGCAACACAAGGTTACCTGCCCCCGTTCATGACATATAAGATGCAATATTCCTAACATGCATCTAACAATATGCAATATTCGCAGCGGATAAATTTTTTGTCTTTAGCAATACTATGCACCAAATTGAAAATATCCCAAATGCTTAAAACATACTTCATACATAAAAATCTATTGAACAACTAAGATCACAACACTAGTCCAAAATGGTTATGATCCAAAAAGTAGTAGAGATGCAACTCAATCGTACAAGTAGTAATTTACGTTAATTACTATATCAACATTTATGTCGCACCGTCACTTAGTCAACTGTGTCTAGTTGATCAGCTCCTGATTCTC
This sequence comes from Carya illinoinensis, assembly GCF_018687715.1. Taxonomy (NCBI): domain Eukaryota; kingdom Viridiplantae; phylum Streptophyta; class Magnoliopsida; order Fagales; family Juglandaceae; genus Carya; species Carya illinoinensis. The sequence continues at coordinate 25,668,507 of NC_056763.1, forward strand.
CTTCAGGTCCTGTAACAAGATCTACCATTCGGGGGGAATGGTAGTTGGGACTACCAAAGTGAGATTTGATTACAAATCTCAGTAAGTTAACAAAAAACTTCCACACAAGCTAATGATGCATGGATGTCAGTAAAAGCATAAATGTATAATCAAATTCATAAGAAATTAAAACATAACTTGGAGTACAACATATCATAATTGACATAATTTAAATTGAAACATGAACTGAACTTGACTTGCAATTTGACTTAGCATGAACTTACTCTGAAACTTGAATTAACATGAAAATACATACTCCACAGTTGTTGTGGCCTCATGTATTCTACACAAACTTGACTTAACATGAAAAATACATACTCCACAGTTGTTGTGGCCCCATGTATTCTAGACAAACTTGACTTAACATGAAAAATACATACTCCACAGTTGTTGTGGCCCCATGTATTCTATACAAACTTGACTTAACATGAAAAATACATACTCCACAGTTGTTGTGGCCCCATGTATTCTATGTGTAAATACATACTCCACAGTTGTTGTGGCCCCATGCATTCTACACATCACAATGCAGTTAAATACATACTCCACAGTTGTTGTGGCCCCATGTATTCTACATAAACTTGACTTAACATTAAAAATACATACTCCACAGTTGTTGTGGTCCCATGTATTCTATGTGTAAATACATACTCCACAGTTGTTGTGGCCCCATGTATTCTACACAAACTTGACTTAACATGAAAAATACATATTCCACAGTTGTTGTGGCCCCATGTATTTTACGCATCACATTTGTAGTTAAATACATACTCCACAGTTGTTGTGGCCCCATGTATTCTACACATCATAATGTACTCAAGATGAAATGTGACTGGAATACGAAAGGACTGAAGTCCTGACGTAACATAACGTGACTTGAACATAACTTAGAATACATGACCAACTTGAGATAGAAACATTTCGTAACATGGCATAACATATAATAGACAACATATTTAACATGACATACTTGCAACAGTGAATATTACATGACTTGACTTACATGTAATAGATGACATACTTAGCATGACGTACTTGTAATGTACAGTAATACATAACAGAATATATTATGTAACAGATAAAAATTGATGACAGAATAAATTCTGTATAATAGACAATTACATGATAACTTGACATGGCATGACACATATGATAACATACATACATACACTGTAGTTCTTTTACTTAGCATACATACACAGTAGACTGCTAGTAAGTTAAAAGCTAACTTACCTCGATCTCCGCGTTTCTTATAAAACCTCAAGCGCGATCACGAGGAACTGTAATTAGTGATTCTAAAAGTTAGTACTAAATCACTAATAATTTGAAATATGGAAAAATACTAACTTAAAGAGTAAAATTTCCATTTTACTTTCTATATGTAGGAAAATGACCGTTTTACCCATAACTTAAGGATTTTGCATACTAACTCCAAAAGTCACCAAAATTTACATGCCTCATGTAAATTTTATCCTCAACTCAAATATCAATTTAGAAAAATTTAAAACTAATCACAACTATTAAAACTCCATAGGGCCGAAATTCTCATATGCTATTTCTATTGATTTTTGTTTCCAACTTGTTTTGATCAACCTTTTGATCTATGACTTATAAATATGTGATCTTCAAACCAAACCATCACATGGTTTAAAAAGATGTCCTAAAACATATATAAGCTTCTAATTCAAGATCACATGGTTAAAAATTAACCAAAACATAAATTTAGCCAAGAACATCCACACTTTGGCTTATCTGAATATCTCTTTACATAAAATTTCATATCTTTGAAACTAACATCAAATATCTTCAAAATAATAATATAACATGTATATAAGATGCTTAGGATCCTCCAATAAAATTATCAAAGTCATTAGAATAGGTTTAGACCACCAAAGAGTTAAACTTTCTCAAAATAGAAACTGTTTTTCTTCTTCCAGTTTCTAAGTTTCTAAATCTAAGCAAATATTTCATCAAAACCTTCAATCATGCAAAAATCCTCAACCAATAGTCATATATACATGTTAACAATACTCCATAAAAATTTCGGACCAATATCTATCCATTAGCTTGGTCAAAAACTCCAAACTATAACATATTCTCCAGTTTATCTCCCAGAATGACCTTTCTATAGTTTACATAATATTTGACTGACCAAATGATCTTCAAATGGTGAAAATAAGATATCCATGTAAACTAGACTCAAAAAGGAACAACTTATATGAAGGAGACTTTATGATAAAACACTTACAACAGCTTCGAAATGGGCATGCAAAAGAACTCCTAAAAGCTGTCCGAGAGAGAATGTTTGATATTCTTTTAAAGAAACGTGTAAATGAAGATAAGTTCGTGGGTGATGGCTGGAGATGCTTATGGAAGAGATAAGGGAGATGATAAGGCTGGAGTTGAGAGTTGAGTGTGGTTTTCTCCTACCCAAAATATCTATAAAATATTATCTCAAAATATTCTATCCAATAATATCTATAAAAATCAGCTCAATATATTTTCCAAATGTGGAGTAGACTTGGAAGAGTAAGGTGGCTAAAATCTTTCTATGTGTATTTTAAATCTCTATTCTTAAGATATTTTCCAAATGTGTATTTTGCTTAGGTGTCATGATCTCACACCTTGATTTCCTTCACAATTCCATCTAATGGTTTCTCTTTGTGCCAAGTATCTAATACTATTCATTATGTGTGGTTAAGATCTTGCCAAGTGTCCAAATAAAATATCGCTATCCTAATTTGGACATTTCACACTATGATTTTGAAAACACTACGCTCAGTACATTTACCGAGGTTACTATTCACTCCAAAAATAAACGTAATAAACTTAGTACTGAAAAATTCTAAATATTCAATTAAGCCTAGTGGTGTAGACTATAATGTATTCTGACACTTTTAACTATCTCAAATAATTAAAATGGCATTTCTGGCACCATAGTGAGTGATAACACTAACTATGTTGACAGGCTAAAATTTATGCGATTAGTCGATTCGTGTAAACTTACAGAGTTTTCACGAGGTTCCTAAAGTCAATAGAAATTCCTTAATTGAATTTCTAGCGGGCTGTTACAGGTCACATGACTCGTGATAGAATACCTCGGAATCTTAAGAGAGATAACAATCAAGAGGATCAGAATTTCCCGATGGATGAAGGATTAGTTGAGGTAAACATAGTTAACGTTGATCTGATTGAAATTGATGGTAGTATTGCATTATTGTTATTTTGGAGTAGGTCAAGTCTTTGGGGTTGGTAAATTGTACATTATTTGATTCAAACGAGTCATTGTTTCTATTAATTGTGGTAGTGCTTGAGAATTCAGCTTGGAAGCTGAATTATTACTCTAGTGGTAAGAGTAACAATTTTCATTAAAAGTATTATTGTTCATACCAATGTAGATATAGAATACCTTTTAGTAATATGAGAAAGGATATGTAGGATTAATGAATGGTATTCCACATATTTGGAGGATTGTTTTGATTATGAGAATACGATAGAAATTGTGTTTGGAAAAGTAATTTGATTAGGAGAAGTTTTAGCCTTAGTAGGATTTATTTATGATAATAGTATTACCACACCGCCAATAAATGATTTCTGGCAAAGCACTATCTTTATGGATACATAGATTGATCTTCTTTTGAAGACTATTATATGGGGAGTAAAATCTTGGTCTTGAGGATTTATGTGAACATTAGGAACAAATCATTTAGAGTTAGAATAATTGATAACTCATGATGGATAGAAGAGTTATGACAATCATAAGAAAGAAAGTCTCAAGTTTAAGTTATTAACTGGTCAGTTATCGAAGTACCACCTAGGAAGATGACTGATTGTTGCGATTATAAAGAAGTAAGTTAGTGTTAGACCAGTAGAACTCCTTGAGGTTTTTATTAACTTGAAGATTACTGAGAGTTTGGATATGCATGATTAAATGCATATTTATATGAGTCATTGAATCATGTCATATATATGAAAATCCCTGAAAGAAATAAAATGGAGCACATAAAACATCTACCAGAAGATAGAAACATAAATATGAATATTTGTGAAGTATTATTTTATTATCATAAAGCAAAATTACAGAAATTTGAGGCTCTTTGCCTCAATCTTTAAACGCTCTTGCTCTTCAAAAATCTGCATGCCTTTTGTGACGCCCCCAAATTCCGTTTGGGATTGGACGGACATTTGAAGCGTCGAGACATGCAACACAAGGTTACCTGCCCCCGTTCATGACATATAAGATGCAATAATCCTAACATGCATCTAACATTATGCAATATTCGCAGCGGATAATTTTTTTCTTTAGCAATACTATGCACCAAATTAAAATATCCCAAATACTTAAAAACATACTTCATATATAAAGATACATTGAATAACTAAGATCACAGAACTATTCCAAAATAGTTATGATCTAAAAGTACTGGAGATGCAACTCCATCGTACAAGTAGTAATTTAACTACTATATTAACCTTAACGACGCACCGTCGTTCAGTCGACTGTACCTAGTTGGTCAGCTCCTGATCTTCTTTCAGGTCCTGTAACAAGATCTACCATTCGGGGGGAATGGTAGTTGGGACTACCACAGTGAGATTTGATTACAAATCTCAGCAAGTTAACAAAAAACTTCCATACAGACTAATGATGCATGGATGACAGTAAAAGCATAAATGCATAATCAAATTCATAAGTAATTAAAGCATAACTTAGTGTACAACATAACATAATTGACATAGCTTAAATTGAATCATGAAGTGAACTTGACTTAGCATGAACTTGTTCTGAAACTTGAATTAACATGAAAAATACATACTCCACAGTTGTTGTGGCCCCATGTATTCTACGTGTAAATACATACTCCACAGTTGTTGTGGCCCCATGTATTCTTCACAAACTTGACTTAACATTAAAAATACATACTCCACAGTTGTTGTGGCCCCATGTATTCTACACAAACTTGACTTAACATGAAAAATACATACTCCACAGTTGTTGTGGCCCCATGTATTTTACGCATCACATTTGTAGTTAAATACATACTCCACAGTTGTTGTGGCCCCATGTATTCTACACAACTTGACTTAACATTTAAAAATACATACTCCACAATTGTTGTGGCCCCATGTATTCTACGTGTAAATACATACTCCACAGTTGTTGTGGCCCCATGTATTCTACACATCACAATGCAGTTAAATACATACTCCACAGTTGTTGTGACCCCATGTATCCTACATAAACTTGACTTAACATGAAAAATACATACTCCACAGTTGTTGTGGCCCCATGTATTCTATGTGTAAATACATACTCCACAGTTGTTGTGGCCCCATGTATTCTACACAAACTTAATATGAAACGTGACTGGAATACGAAATGATTGAAGCCCTAACGTAACATAACGTGATTTGAACATAACTTGAAATACATGACCAACTTGAGATAGAAACATTTCATAACATGGCATAACATATAACAGACAATATATTTAACATGACATACTTGTAATGTACAGTAATACATGACAGAATATATTATGTAACAGATAAAAATTGATGACAGAATAAATTCTGTATAATAGACAATTACGTGATAACTTGGCATGGCATGACATATTTGATAACATACATACATACACTGTAGTTCCTTTACTTAGCACACATACACAGTAGACTGCTAGTAAGTTAAAAGCTAACTTACCTCGATCTCCGCGTTTCTTATAAAACTTCAAGTGCGATCACGATGAACTGTAATTAGTGATTCTAAAAGTTAGAACTAAATCACTAATAATTTGAAATATGGAAAATACTAACTTAAAGAGTAAAATTTTCATTTTACTCTCTACATGTGGGAAAATGACCGTTTTACCCATAACTTAAGGATTTTGCATACTAACTCCAAAAGTTTCCAAAATTTACATTCCTCATGTAAATCTTGTCCTAAACTTAAATATCAACTCAGAAAAATTTAAAACAAAACACAACTATGAAGAACACACTATGGTCGAAACATCCTTAGGCCATTTCCCTTTATTTTTGTTGCAATTCCTTCCAACTTCAAAACTCATGCTTAAACCAAAATTTTGCAACAAATATCTTCCAATCCTAAGTTCAAAACCATACTTAAAACATCCATTTAAAAAAAACTAATAATCAACACCAAACTTTTTTGTAAAAATATCCAAGCACTTGAATCACAAGTTTTGACCTTAAATCAAAACATCTCCAAGAATTTCAAAAAAATCAAATCTTACTTCTAACATATTCATAATATCATCCTAACATCAACCATACTTTAAATCATCAAACTAAAGTCACCAAAATCACAAAATAACATTTGGAGTTTTTGGTTTTACACTTAGTCCAAAAACATAAACTTTTCCCTCAACTAGTTTTGATAAATCTCTTGATCTATGACTTATAAATATATGATCTTCAAACCAAACCATCACATGGTTTAAAAAGATGTCCTAAAATATATATAAGCTTCTAATTCAAGATCATATGGTTAGAAATTAACCAAAACATAAATTTAGCCAAGAATATCCACACTTTGACTTATTTGAATATCTCTTTGCATAAAATTTCATATCTTTGAAAATAACATCAAATATCTTCAAAATAATAATATAACATGTATATAAGATGTTTAGGATCCTCCAATAAAATTATCAAAGTCATTAGAATAGGTTTAGACCACCAAAGAGTTAAACTTTCTCAAAACAGAAACTGTTTTTCCTCTTCTAGTTTCTAAGTTTCTAAATCTAAGAACATCTTTCATCAAAACCTTTAATCATGCAAAAATCCTCAACCAATAGTCACATATACATGTTAACAATACTCCATAAAAATTTCGGACCAATATCTATCCATTAGCTTGGTCAAAAACTCCAAACTATAACATATTCTCCAGTTTATCTCCCAGAATGACCTTTCTATAGTTTACACAATATTTGACTGACCAAATGATCTTCAAATGGGGCAAATAAGATATCCATGTAAACTAGACTCAAAAAGGAACAACTTATATGAAGGAGACTTTATGATAAAACACTTACAACAGCTTCGAAATGGGCGTGCAAAAGACCTCCTAAAAGCTGTCCGAGAGAGAGTGTTTGATAATCTTTTATTGGAAGGTGTAATTAGATAATTTCGTGGGGAGAGGTGGCTGGAGATAATTATGGATGAGATATGGAAGAAATGAGGCTGGAGTTGAGAGTTGAGTGTAGTTTTCTCCTACCCAAAATATCTATAAAAGATTATCTCATAATATTTTATCTAATAATATCTATAAAAATCAACTCAAAATATTTTTACCCAATAATATTCATGAAAATTACCTCAAGATATTTCTTTTTATCCAATAATATCTACAGTTTTAAACAGACGTTTTGACCGAAAATATGAAAAAATGTTATTGCGCCATAAGACTTTAAATAACCCTCCGAGTCTAATGGCACAAACCATAATACATTTTGACACTTCTAACTATCTCCAATAATCAAAAACACACTTCTGATACCATAGTAAATAATAACACTAACTATGTAATTAGACAAAAACCTATATGATTAATGGATTCGTGAAAACTTATGGGGTTTTCACGAGGTTCTTAAAGTTAATAGAAATTTCACAATTAAATTTCTAGCGGGCTGTTACAATCTCCCCTCCTAAAAAAAAGATTTCGTCCTCGAAATCGAAGTAAGTAAGAAATAGCAATTTAATGAAGAGGTGTTGCTTACCAACCTATTGTCTATCCCGTATATATATGCCTTCGAGATTATGTCATTCCTTAACTCTCTTACTTAAATCAACAATTAGATTATACTTCTTTGCACAAGGTTGGCCAAGTTGTAACGACATACTCTCCAAACCTAAAACTTTAAGTAAATAATCTTCCGAAACTCTTCTTTAAAAAAACATAGGTGATATACTTTAAATGTTCTTGTAAATACCATAGTTAGTAAAGAATTCATCAAAATTAAACCGTTAACCTCTCTCTCTCTCTCTCTCTCTCTCTCTCTCTCTCTCTCTTTTTAACAAAATCGGTGGCACTCTGTTTTAGACCAGACAACTCTGATCCGCGTGATTTTTATAGGTCTTCTGTAGTTGTCAGGCGCCGCATAGCTATGACACTACTTTGTTCTTCTGTAATTGTCAGGCACCGCAGCTATGATACTACATTGCCCTTGTCTTTTGTAGAGAAATGATTCACGAGAGATAATTCGTCATAATTTTCTCTATAAAAGAATTATTCAGTTCATTTTCTTTCTCATCTCATCTTCTTCACTTTTCTGAAATTAATCTGCATTCTTACTCTGCAATCTCTTTCTGCTTACTCACTTTGCAATGGCTCAGCAATCTTCTCATTGCCAAAACATGAGGTATTCTGCACCTCGTTCCCCAGTTGTTTCTGCTTCTTCCATAGGTGCTATTATGCAATCAAATAATGATCTGACTAATAAGTCAGAAAATGAACTTATCTACGAGCTTGTGAGTCTCGGTACTCGATACTCATCAGCCATTGTCGCATATTCTCAGAGACTGCAATCCAGGACTGGTGGGGTTGACAAACTCCACGAGAGTATTTCTCTGCTTCAGAGGCTTCTTATGGAATCCAACATGAAGATAGAAGCAGTAAAGCGAGAGAACAGAGATTTAAAATCTTTGCTTAACTCTTCTTTTCGAGTGGCTACTCCTTTAGATAGGAGAGGCATGCAGATTTTTGAAGAGCAAGAACGTTTAAAGATTGAGGCAAAGAGCCTCAAATTTCTGTAATTTTGCTTTATGATAATAAAATAATACTTCACAAATATTCATATTTGTGTTTCTATCTTCTGGTATATGTTTTATGTACTCCATTTTATTTCTTTCAGGGATTTTCATATATATGACATGATCCAATGACTCATATAAATATGCATTTAATCATGCATATCCAAACTCTCAGTAATCTTCAAGTTAATAAAAACCTCAAGGAGTTCTACTGGTCTAGGACTAACTTACTTCTTTATAATCGCAACAATCAGTCATCTTCTTAGGTGGTACTTTGATAACTGACCAGTTAATAACTTAAACTTGAAACTTTCTCTCTTATGATTGTCATAACTCTTCTATCCATCATAAGTTATCAATTATTCTAACTCTACTCTTCTATCCATCATAAGTTATCAATTATTCTAACTCTAAATAATTTGTTCCTAATGTTCACATAAATCCTCAAGACCAATATTTTACTCTCCATATAATAGTCTTCAAAAGAAGATCGATCTATGTATCCATAAAGATAGTGCTTTGCCAGAAATCATTTACTGGCGGTGTGGTAATACTATTATCATAAATGAATCCTACTAAGGCTAAAGCTTCTCCTAATCAAATTACTCTTCCAAACACAATTTCTATCGTATTTTTAGAATCAAAATAATTCTCCAAATATGTGGAATACCATTCATCAATCCTACATATCCTTTCTAATATTACTAAAATGTATTCTATATCTACATTGGTATGAACAATAATACTTCTAATGACAATTGTTACTCTTACCACTAGGGTAACAATTTAACTTCCAAGCTGAATTCTCAAGCACCACAATTAATAGAAACAATGACTCGTTTGAATTAAACAATGTACAATTTACCAACTCCAATGACTTGACCTACTCCAAAATAACAATAATGCAATACTACCATCAATTGCAATCAGATCAACGTTAACTATGTTTACCTCAACTAATTCTTCATCCATCGGGAAAATTCTGATTCTCTTGATTGTTATCTCCCTTAGGATTCCGAGGTATTCTATCACGAGTCATGTGTCCCTTCTTGAAACACACGAGCATATATATTAAAACCACATACTACCCTTCGTACCTTAAGAAATTCAAGCCTACTGACGACTAAAATTTCAAGCCTAATGTTTGGTGCATTTCCTAAGGACATGTGGATTTACTGCCCAGAGACGTATTGCTCTGATACCACCCTGTGACGCCCCCAAATTCCGTTTGGGATTGGACGGACATTTGAAGCGTCGAGACATGCAACACAAGGTTACCTGCCCCCGTTCATGACATATAAGATGCAATAATCCTAACATGCATCTAACATTATGCAATATTCGCAGCGGATAATTTTTTTCTTTAGCAATACTATGCACCAAATTAAAATATCCCAAATACTTAAAAACATACTTCATATATAAAGATACATTGAATAACTAAGATCACAGAACTATTCCAAAATAGTTATGATCTAAAAGTACTGGAGATGCAACTCCATCGTACAAGTAGTAATTTAACTACTATATTAACCTTAACGACGCACCGTCGTTCAGTCGACTGTACCTAGTTGGTCAGCTCCTGATCTTCTTTCAGGTCCTGTAACAAGATCTACCATTCGGGGGGAATGGTAGTTGGGACTACCACAGTGAGATTTGATTACAAATCTCAGCAAGTTAACAAAAAACTTCCATACAGACTAATGATGCATGGATGACAGTAAAAGCATAAATGCATAATCAAATTCATAAGTAATTAAAGCATAACTTAGTGTACAACATAACATAATTGACATAGCTTAAATTGAATCATGAAGTGAACTTGACTTAGCATGAACTTGTTCTGAAACTTGAATTAACATGAAAAATACATACTCCACAGTTGTTGTGGCCCCATGTATTCTACGTGTAAATACATACTCCACAGTTGTTGTGGCCCCATGTATTCTTCACAAACTTGACTTAACATTAAAAATACATACTCCACAGTTGTTGTGGCCCCATGTATTCTACACAAACTTGACTTAACATGAAAAATACATACTCCACAGTTGTTGTGGCCCCATGTATTTTACGCATCACATTTGTAGTTAAATACATACTCCACAGTTGTTGTGGCCCCATGTATTCTACACAACTTGACTTAACATTTAAAAATACATACTCCACAATTGTTGTGGCCCCATGTATTCTACGTGTAAATACATACTCCACAGTTGTTGTGGCCCCATGTATTCTACACATCACAATGCAGTTAAATACATACTCCACAGTTGTTGTGACCCCATGTATCCTACATAAACTTGACTTAACATGAAAAATACATACTCCACAGTTGTTGTGGCCCCATGTATTCTATGTGTAAATACATACTCCACAGTTGTTGTGGCCCCATGTATTCTACACAAACTTAATATGAAACGTGACTGGAATACGAAATGATTGAAGCCCTAACGTAACATAACGTGATTTGAACATAACTTGAAATACATGACCAACTTGAGATAGAAACATTTCATAACATGGCATAACATATAACAGACAATATATTTAACATGACATACTTGTAATGTACAGTAATACATGACAGAATATATTATGTAACAGATAAAAATTGATGACAGAATAAATTCTGTATAATAGACAATTACGTGATAACTTGGCATGGCATGACATATTTGATAACATACATACATACACTGTAGTTCCTTTACTTAGCACACATACACAGTAGACTGCTAGTAAGTTAAAAGCTAACTTACCTCGATCTCCGCGTTTCTTATAAAACTTCAAGTGCGATCACGATGAACTGTAATTAGTGATTCTAAAAGTTAGAACTAAATCACTAATAATTTGAAATATGGAAAATACTAACTTAAAGAGTAAAATTTTCATTTTACTCTCTACATGTGGGAAAATGACCGTTTTACCCATAACTTAAGGATTTTGCATACTAACTCCAAAAGTTTCCAAAATTTACATTCCTCATGTAAATCTTGTCCTAAACTTAAATATCAACTCAGAAAAATTTAAAACAAAACACAACTATGAAGAACACACTATGGTCGAAACATCCTTAGGCCATTTCCCTTTATTTTTGTTGCAATTCCTTCCAACTTCAAAACTCATGCTTAAACCAAAATTTTGCAACAAATATCTTCCAATCCTAAGTTCAAAACCATACTTAAAACATCCATTTAAAAAAAACTAATAATCAACACCAAACTTTTTTGTAAAAATATCCAAGCACTTGAATCACAAGTTTTGACCTTAAATCAAAACATCTCCAAGAATTTCAAAAAAATCAAATCTTACTTCTAACATATTCATAATATCATCCTAACATCAACCATACTTTAAATCATCAAACTAAAGTCACCAAAATCACAAAATAACATTTGGAGTTTTTGGTTTTACACTTAGTCCAAAAACATAAACTTTTCCCTCAACTAGTTTTGATAAATCTCTTGATCTATGACTTATAAATATATGATCTTCAAACCAAACCATCACATGGTTTAAAAAGATGTCCTAAAATATATATAAGCTTCTAATTCAAGATCATATGGTTAGAAATTAACCAAAACATAAATTTAGCCAAGAATATCCACACTTTGACTTATTTGAATATCTCTTTGCATAAAATTTCATATCTTTGAAAATAACATCAAATATCTTCAAAATAATAATATAACATGTATATAAGATGTTTAGGATCCTCCAATAAAATTATCAAAGTCATTAGAATAGGTTTAGACCACCAAAGAGTTAAACTTTCTCAAAACAGAAACTGTTTTTCCTCTTCTAGTTTCTAAGTTTCTAAATCTAAGAACATCTTTCATCAAAACCTTTAATCATGCAAAAATCCTCAACCAATAGTCACATATACATGTTAACAATACTCCATAAAAATTTCGGACCAATATCTATCCATTAGCTTGGTCAAAAACTCCAAACTATAACATATTCTCCAGTTTATCTCCCAGAATGACCTTTCTATAGTTTACACAATATTTGACTGACCAAATGATCTTCAAATGGGGCAAATAAGATATCCATGTAAACTAGACTCAAAAAGGAACAACTTATATGAAGGAGACTTTATGATAAAACACTTACAACAGCTTCGAAATGGGCGTGCAAAAGACCTCCTAAAAGCTGTCCGAGAGAGAGTGTTTGATAATCTTTTATTGGAAGGTGTAATTAGATAATTTCGTGGGGAGAGGTGGCTGGAGATAATTATGGATGAGATATGGAAGAAATGAGGCTGGAGTTGAGAGTTGAGTGTAGTTTTCTCCTACCCAAAATATCTATAAAAGATTATCTCATAATATTTTATCTAATAATATCTATAAAAATCAACTCAAAATATTTTTACCCAATAATATTCATGAAAATTACCTCAAGATATTTCTTTTTATCCAATAATATCTACAGTTTTAAACAGACGTTTTGACCGAAAATATGAAAAAATGTTATTGCGCCATAAGACTTTAAATAACCCTCCGAGTCTAATGGCACAAACCATAATACATTTTGACACTTCTAACTATCTCCAATAATCAAAAACACACTTCTGATACCATAGTAAATAATAACACTAACTATGTAATTAGACAAAAACCTATATGATTAATGGATTCGTGAAAACTTATGGGGTTTTCACGAGGTTCTTAAAGTTAATAGAAATTTCACAATTAAATTTCTAGCGGGCTGTTACACCTTTCCTATCTAAATGAGTAGCCACTCGAAAAGAAGAGTTAAGCAAAGATTTTAAATCTCTGTTCTCTCGCTTTACTGCTTCTATCTTCATGTTGGATTCCATAAGAAGCCTCTGAAGGATAGAAATTTTCTCGTGGAGTTTGTCAACCTCACCAGTCCTGGATTGCAGTTGCTGAGAATATGCGACAATGGCTGATGAGTATCGAGTACCGAGACTCACAAGCTCGTAGATAAGTTCATTATCTGACTTATTAGTCAGATCATTATTGGATTGCATTATAGTACCTACGGAAAAAGCATAAACAACTGGTGAACGAGGTGCAAAATACCTCATGTTTTGGTAATGAGAAGATTGCTGAGCCATTGCAAAGTGAGTAAGCAGAAAGAGATTGCAGAGTAAGAATGCAGACTAATTTCAGAAAAGTGAAGAAGATGAGATGAGAAAGAAGATGAACTGAATAATTCTTTTATAGAGAAAATTATGACGAATCATCTCTCGTGAATCATTTCTCTACAAGAGACAAGAGCAATGTAGTATCATAGCTGCGGTGCCTGACAATTACAGAAGAACAAAGTAGTGTCGTAGCTATGCGGCGCCTGACAACTACAGAAAACCTATAAAAATTATGCGCATCAGAGTTGTCTGGTCTAAAACAGAGGGCCACCGATTAAAAAAAAACAGAGAGAGAGGATAACGGCTTAATTTTGATGAATTCTCTACTAACTTTGGCATTTACAAGAACACTTAAAGTATATCGCCTATGATTTTTTTTCTAAATAAGAGTTTCGGAAGATTATTTACTTGAAATTTTAGGTTTGGAGAGTGTGTCGATACAATTTGGCCAACCTTGTGGAAAGAAGTATAATATAATTGTTGATTAAAATAAGAGAGTTAAGGAATGACATAATCTCAAAGGCAAATATATACGGGATAGACACCAGGTTGGTAAGCAACACATATTCCTTAACTTGTTATTTCTTACTTACTTCGATTTCGAGGACGAAATCTTTTTTTTAGGAGGGGAGATTGTAACAGCCCGCTAGAAATTCAATTGTGAAATTTTTATTAACTTTAGGAACCTCGTGAAAACCCCATAAGTTTTCACGAATCCATTAATCGTATAGGTTTTTGTCTAACTACATAGTTAGTGTTATTATTTTCTATAGTATCAGAAGTGTGTTTTTGATTATTGGAGATAGTTAGAAGTGTCAAAATGTATTATGGTTTGTGCCATTAGACTCGGAGGGTTATTTAAAGTTTTATGGCGCAATAACATTTTTTCATATTTTCGGACAAAACGTTTGTTCAAAACTGTAGATATTATTGGATAAAAAGAAATATCTTGAGGTAATTTTCATGAATATTATTGGGTAAAAATATTTTGAGTTGATTTTTATAGATATTATTAGATAAAAATATCTTAAGTTGATTTTTGTAGATACTATTGGATATAATATTATGAGATAATCTTTTATAGATATTTTGGGTAGGAGAAAACTACACTCAACTCTCAACTCCAGCCTCATCTCTTCCATATCTCATCCATAAGTATCTCCAGCCACCTCTCCCCACAAAATTATCTTCATTTACACTTTCCATTGAAAGAATATCAAACACTCTCTTTGGACAGCTTTTAGGAGGTCTTTTGCACACCCATTTCGAAGCTTTTGTAAGTGTTTTATCATAAAGTCTCATTCATATAAGTTGTTCATTTTTTAGTTTAGTTTACATGGATATCTTATTTGCCCCATTTGAAGATCATTTGGTCAGTTAAATATTGTGTAAACTATAGAAAGGTCATTCTGGGGGATAAACTGAAGAATATGTTATAGTTTGGAGTTTTTGACCAAGCTAATGGATAGATATTGGTCCGAAATTTTTATGGAGTATTGTTAACATGTATATGTGACTATTGGTTGAGGATTTTTGCATGATTAAAGGTTTTGATGAAATATTTTCTTAGATTTATAAACTTAGAAACTGGAAGAAGAAAAACAGTTTCTGTTTTGAGAAAGTTTAACTCTTTGGTAGTCTAAACCTATTCTAATGACCTTAATAATTTTATTGGAAGATCCTAAGTATCTTATATACATGTTGTATTATTATTTTGAAAATATTTGATGTTAGTTTCAAAGATATGAAATTTTATGCAAAAAGATATTCAAATAAGCCAAAGTGTGGATATTCTTGACTAAATTTATGTTTTGGTTAATTTCTAACTATGTGATCTTGAATTAGAAGCTTATATATGTTTTAGGACATCTTTTTAAATCATGTGATGGTTTGGTTTGAAGATCATATATTTATAAGTCATAGATCAAGAGATTTATCAAAACTAGTTGAGGAAAAAATTTCTGTTTTTGGACTAAGTGTAAAACCAAAAACTCCAAATGTTATTTTGTGATTTTGATGACTTTAGTTTGATGATTTAAAGCATGGTTGATATTAGGATGATATTATGAATATGTTAGAAGTAAGATTTGATTTTTGAAATTCTTGGAGATGTTTTGATCTAAGGTCAAAACTTGTGATTCAAGTGCTTGGATCTTTTTACAAAAAAAGTTTGGTGTTAATTATTAGATTTTTCTAAATGGATGTTTTAAGTATGGTTTTGAACTTAGGATTGGAAGATGTTTGTTGCAAAATTTTGGTTTAAGCATGAGTTTTGAAATTGGAAGGAATTGCAACAAAAATCAAGGGAAATGGCCTATGGATGTTTCAGCCATAGTGTGTTCTTCATAGTTGTGTTTTGTTTTTAAATTTTTTTGAGTTGATATTTAAGTTTAGAACAAAATTTACATGAGGAATGTAAATTTTGGAAACTTTTAGAATTAGTATGCAAAATCCTTAAGTTATGGGTAAAACGGTCATTTTCCCACATGTAGAGAGTAAAATGAAACTTTTACTCTTTAAGTTAGTATTTTCCATATTTCAAATTATTAGTGATTTAGTTCTAACTTTTAGAATTACTAATTACAGTTCCTCGTGATCGCACTTGAAGTTTTACAAGAAACGCGGAGATCGAGGTAAGTTAGCTTTTAACTTACTAACAGTCTACTGTGTATGTGTGCTAAGTAAAGGAACTACAGTGTATGTATGTATGTTATCATATATGTCATGCCATGCCAAGTTATCACGTAATTGTCTATTATACAGAATTTATTCTGTCATCAATTTTTATCTGTTACATAATATATTTTGTCATGTATTACTGTACATTACAAGTATGTCATGTTAAATATGTTGTCTATTATATGTTATGCCATGTTACGAAATGTTTCTATCTCAAGTTGGTCATGTATTTCAAGTTATGTTCAAGTCACGTTATGTTACGTCAGGGCTTCAGTCCTTTCGTACTCCAGTCACGTTTCATCTTGATTACTTATGTATGAGGTCACAACAATTGTGATACATAGACTACGTGAGACACAACAATTGTGACACGTAGAATACATGGGGCCACAACAACTGTGGAGTATATATTTAAGCAGTTAAAAAATAAGTTTCCGTAGAATACATGGGGCCACAACAACTGTGGAGTATGTATTTTTCATGTTAAGTCAAGTTTGTGTAAAATACATGGGGTCACAACAATTGTGGAGTATGTATTTACACGTAGAATACATGGGGCCACAACAACTGTGGAGTATGTATTTTTCATGTTAAGTCAAGTTTGTGTAGAATACGTGGGGCCACAACAACTGTGGAGTATGTATTTACACGTAGAATACATGGGGCCACAACAACTGTGGAGTATGTATTTTTCATGTTAAGTCAAGTTTCAGATCAAGTTCTGTCAAGTCAAGTTCAGTTCATATTTCAATTTAAGTTATGTCAATTATATTATGTTGTACTCCAAGTTATGCTTTAATTACTTATGAATTTGATTATGCATTTATGCTTTTACTGTCATCCATGCATCATTAGCTTGTGTGGAAGTTTTTTTGTTAACTTACTGAGATTTGTAATCAAATCTCACTTTGGTAGTGCCAACTACCATTCTCCCCGAATGGTAGATCTTGTTACAGGACCTGAAAGAGAATCAGGAGCTGATCAACTAGACACAGTTGACTAAGCGACGGTGTGACATCAATGTTAATATAGTAGTTAACGTAAATTACTACTTGTACAATGGAGTTGCATCTTTAGTACTTTTTGGATCATAACCATTTTGGACTAGTGTTGTGATCTATTCAATAGGTCTTTATGTATGAAGTATGTTTTAAGCATTTGGGATATTTTCAATTTGGTGCATAGTATTGCCAAAGAAAAAAATTATCCGCTGCGAATATTGCATAATGTTAGATGCATGTTAGGAACATTGCATCTTATATGTCATGAACGGGGGCAGCTAACCTTGTGTTGCATGTCTCGACGCTTCAAATGTCCGTCCGATCCCAAACGGAATTTGGGGGCGTCACAAGATTGCTGGGCCATTGCAGAGTAAGAATGCAGAAAGAGATTGCAGAGTAAGAATGTAGACTAATTACAGAAAAGTGAAGAATATGGGATGCGAATGAAAATGAGCTGAATATTTCTATTATAGAGAAAATTATGAAAGCATGACAAAATTATATATATTGATAAATGATACACTAAATACAGATATCTTACAATTATTTACTAGGCTGTGAGATTAAAAGCAGTTTGTCCCCACTCTCTTAGAAGTTAGACTTTTTCGGATATCCATGGCGAGATTAAATGTAGATTGTCCTTATTCTCTAAGTATTTGGACTTCTTCAAATATCCGTTGCAGCTGATCCTGAAGATCACATGCTTACTATTTTAGCGCCTTATTTTCTTCATTTAGTTTCTTGATCTTACGACTTTTCGCATAAAGCTTCTAACGCAATTAAGATATTTGATTATTGAGTTGGTTGACCTTATTCACTTTAGCTAATAACATCCGAGACATGGTCATAACAGAAGCGGAATATTGTGCACTAAGAAATATCGATTCTGAAACGACATCAGAATAACTTATTCCAGAAAAATGAATCTATGTTCTTATCATAAGAGCAATATCCTTAGGTGAGTAAAAGGAAGGATAAAGCATCTCTATTGTTTTACAATGTCTCTCGTGAAGCATCTATCTACAAGAGACAAGAGATGTAACATCATAGTTCTGCGGTGCCTAATAGCTACAAAAGAGCTGTAAAATCCTGCAGTGCTTGTTTGGTTTAAAAAGGTGGCCACATTTTTTTTTTTTGAATATGGAGGTTGATGGCTTAATTTTGATGACTTATCCACTAATTATGTTATTTATAAGAACTCCAGAAGAGTACGACTCTAGAAGAATAGTGATTAATGTTAAGACGATCTTGAATCAATATGATGAATTTGTTTACCAAAACATTACCAACTGCATCATTTAAAGAGTTGGTACATAATATTGAGATGCATCAACGTAAAGACCTTTCACTATAAAGTCTTGAAACACTTTTATATGGATAAAGTTCATCGTCTGAGTACTCCAATGGTCGTTCGATCATTTGATGAGCATAAAGATCCATTTCATCATTGTGAAGATGATGAATAAATTCTTGGTCCTGAAATACCTTATCTCAATGTAATTGAAACCCTGATGTATTTTGTAAATTGCACTCGGTCTGATATTGTAATTTCAGTTAATTTACCTGCAAGATATAATTTCACACCAACTCGAAGATAATGAAATGGTATTAAATATGTTATTCGTTACCTCTAAGGTACGGTTGATATGTGATTATTTTATTAACATGGATCAAGTTCACAATTAGTTAGATATGCTGATGCATGTTATCTTTCAGATCCACACAAAGATCATTGCAATTCATGAGGAGAAATGTGAAATTAATATCAAGTAGATACGGTTAAGTAATAATCTGGTAAATTTATTCACTAAAGCATTACCAACTACATTTAAGAAGATTGTGTAGAACATTGGAATGTGGAGATTTGAAGACTTATTATCATGCACTTTTCAGGAGGAATAATGTCTTGAAGACTTATGCTGATTGTACTTTTTTTTCCTTCGCTAAGATTTTATCCTACTGGGTTTTCTTTTGCAATGTTTTAATGAGACAATCTTAAAACACTCAGCAATATACATGAATATTGTACTCTTTTTCTTTCGTCATTGGTTTTTTCTCACTGAGTTTTTCCTTGACAAGGTTTTAACGAGGTATATTCTTTATGTATGGTCATCCAAATGGAGAGTATTATAAACTTATTTGTATGATTATATATAGCCATCAATTAAGATCAATCTTTAGTCACTAATTAAGACAATTGAGTCATCAATTAAGACTTAAGTTATATCTACTCCTTTGTACTCATATATATATATGGGTATCATTTACTTGTATATGATCAAGTTTTTACATTGAATAACAAATTTTTCTTTTTCAATATCATTTCTATTTTAGTTTCATAACAATAATGTAATTAAGAATTTTTTTTTTATAAAAATTGTTTTTTTTTCCTTTTTAATTATTATTGATATATTGAAAATAATCAAATTCAAAATTCAAAATTTATTTTTAAAAAAAATAATAAAATAGTTTCATAAATAAAAATAAAAATAAAAATAAACCTGTGAGTATATGTAATTATTTATTAATTGTGTTGGCCACGTGCCAACAAAATGTCTCTTCAATTTTTATAAAAAGATTAAATAAAATAAAATTTTCAAATTTACATTATTTAATTTAATGTTTTACTGTAAAATAATATTACTATAATAAATTATATCTTTATAAATTTTTTTGTATTTTTTTAAAAAAATTATCAATGCAACACTTCTCAAATTTTTAATACATACATTTAAGGAATAACATTTCGGCCAGGTTTGAATATAAAGATAAGTTCATCTAATCTTAACTCATTTTATTTAATTATTATAATTTTTTTAAATTTCTACACAAAATATAATAAACAATTCAATTTTTTAAATTTTAAAATAATAATATTATTAAAAAATAAAATTATAATAATATTTTATTTAACTTTTAATTTTTATCTAAAACTATCTTATCTCATCTCATTTCACTATTCAAACCTCACGTACACGGTACATCCATTCCAAAACTAACGAGAGGTTATGTGATAATTTTTAATTGATTTATTGGTTTGGCTATACAGACAAAATGAAATGAGTTAAAAATTAAAAATTAAATAAAATAATATTATAATATTATTTTTTAATATTATTTTTATTCTCAAATTTAAAAAATTAAATTATTTATTATATTTTATATAAAATTTTTAAAAAATTATAATAATTATATGGGTTGAAATAACATCTAATTCATATATTTAATATTAATGTGTCAGTTGACTGACACGTGACACGTGGCACGTTGGACACGTGATAATCGTCAGTTGACGGCCCTCAACTCCTCTCTCTCATAAACGGTGCTCGCTCATGTGACTGTCAAATTAAACATCTTGCGCACTGCTAAGTCTGATCGACGCAAGAACGGATGTTCACCTTAATATATATCCCGTGTTCGTTTCGTGAATCTCCACTATCATTAGGTACTCTAAAGAAAAGCAGTTCTTCCATTTCGGATTACTTCCACAAATTCACTACATTAGCCGATACTTTGGTTATGTTGCCGGTGATAAACCCTTCAGGCTTCAACAAATATTGTCATAAAAAAATAAGATTATTGTAATCGGTGACATATTATTAATATAGTAAGTATTGATTTGATTGAATTTTCAATTTTCAATTTTAATTAATATTATATTTATTATAGATTATGATATTAAATATATAACTTTATTGAACGTAGATTGTTTCTTAATTTTGTAAAGCACTACCACGAAGAGATGTGATGGCTCGTGACGAGGTTGCATTGTCTCAAAATTTAAAAAAGAGAGTTTGAAACTTCATGGCTGCCCAGATTGAAAAAGTCTAATTGCAAGTACACTTATGTATTAGTATATGTATTAATTTATTGTGATTGGTTAAAAAATAGATTTTATTAAAAATAATATTAATTTAACTTTTAAGTATAAAAAAATCAATATAATACGTAAATTAGTATCCGATTTTACTTGTATGTAGAAAAATTATTGAAGATTTAAGTTTATCAAGCATGGAATAGGCTTAAAGGCCTAAGTGGCACACAATCCATGCCCATGGGCCTAAGCCTAAGGCATGTCTGCACGGCCCGTTCGAAGAGGCATGCTTGGGTAGAGCCAAGTCTTGCGCGTGGGTTGAACAGCTACAACGCTTGAGCTGAATAGTGAATAGGCACTTGAATAGGCGTAATGATTCAAAATTAAATCACAAGAAAGTGCCATTGAGGGGACTAAAACCAATTCCCTTTCTTCTCCAGAGAATGCGACCATCCATTAGACCAGGCATGTCTACGAAGCATTATGTCTTTTAAACTAGTAACTCTAATGATTTCAAAATTACAAGTTAAAAATTATGATTTTTTAAGGTTCCGTTTGGTTATACAGATAAAATAAGATGAGATGTTTTAAATAGTAATGAATAAAATATTATTATAATATAAATTTTGAATATTAATTTTGTATTGAGATTTGAAAAAGTTAGATTATTTATTATATTTTGTACGAGAATTTGAAAAAGTTGTAATGATGAGTTGAGATGAGATGAGATTTTTAGTTTTGGTTAAACAAACAAGGCCGGATTAATATTTAAAATTTATGTTATAACAATATTTTATTCATTACTATTTAGAATATCTCATTTCATCTGTGTAACCAAACAGGACCTTAAGGTGTCATTTCATTCTTTATTTTTATAAGATGAGACTTACGAATTTAAACATTCTATTCTTTCATATTTTCAATCATGTACACAACTTTATAAGAAAATTTGATGGAAAAACCTCATAATTGTTATCTATAGTTTGTGACTTTGATATATCATAGAGGTAAATTGCTTATAATTCGATAGTAAATTCTTTTGAGAGGAGATAATTATTACCTTAAAAATAATATTCTACATACCCCAGTCATTTTTTTTAAATAGATTTATCTATTTGCTCAAATTTCTTTCACAAATGATATGTTAAAGACAATATTATAGTAGAATTCTAAAAGACTGAAACTTTAAAATGGTCAGGCGGTAGTACTGAAATGTGACAATATTGCGTGGCATCTCCAGCAAGAAAGATATTTTAGATCACTTGAGATGCATTGCATGTTCATTCAATGTCTCTTTTAAGTAATATTTGTTTCCCCAAATTAAATAATTAATCCTATTCACCAGTAGTATTGCAGCCGTGTTAATTAATGTCTTACGTCTTAAATTTTGGTTTTAACTTTTTATTGAGAATACACCCATTTATAAACGTCCACGATTTTAGTGGGTACGTGAAGTACTACGTGATCACGAGCTGTTCTCTGCGTGCAGGATGCTCCTTACCCTCCTTCCCTTTCGGCCCGAGAGTTCAGTCAAAGGATGATCTCTTCTTTTTTAACTCCTTTTGTAATCGAAAGGGTAGCAGCTAGGCACATGACATGATCAACCTCAACACTCAACAGAACAAGGAGTCTGACCAAGAATATATATATAATCACGATCGATCACAAAGAACTAAAAACAAAACCACATATAGACGAACTCTTTTCGTGATTGAAAGGCCACAAAACATGACCTACAACAAAACAGAGATCCAAACACTAGCTCCTTATACCTAATTTAAAATTAATATATAGACGAACACAAAGAACTAAAAACAAAAACAAATTAACAGTCAATCCCAAGAAGCAAATCCAGGGACAAAGTAGCATTTTCAATATTCAAATCTAGTACCGTTGCTGCATATTAGTAATCCGTGGTTGAGTAGGACTTTGCTGCCGCTAACATTACAAATGAGCTAATTACTTTCTCCCCTTTTGATGGGAAAAGAAGATTAGGATTTTATCTTTTTCTGGCCAAATATTCAGAGTTGATCAGCAAATGACAAACTGTACTCGAGAAATGCACAAACGTATACAAAAAATGTGTGTAAAAATGAATTATCTATCTCCACGAAATATCGTATTTGTGTACGGATATAAGTAAACATTTCACCTCCATCAGTGTAGCGTCATCTGAAGGAAGAAGTCCCTTGTTCTTCTCACCGAACGGAGGAGTCTCTTGAACTCGATGGACACAGCTGACTCCTGTAATGGACGTACGTACTGCGCCACAGCGATCCGAAATGCCACGTTATCTATTCGAAAGCCCACACGTCGACTCAGCCCATTTGCCGACATTTGGCTTTTTGAACCTTCTCACCTCTTCTTCCAGAAAGAAAACCCAAAATTACATGTACCCCTGTTCGTACGCCATGTGTCAGTTTCAGCGGTCCACGTTTCCTAGCTTGGAAAAATCTAAACCTCAAACCTGCTAAAAATTAAGAACGCCGTCTCTCTCTAGAGGCACAGCTGGCGCGCATCCTGTATGCGGACCCTTCATGCGATGGCTCGGGTTCCCTCTCTTTAAAACCAATTTGAATCAGTTCTTTTCATCGCAGTTGAGGAGAAAGTGCACGAGGAAGTGTAGGTGAAGAGAGGAACATGGTCTTCTGCGATGTCAGACTCCGAAAACCCTAAGCATGACAGAACTGACGATAAGAAAGTACGTCCATTAAGGGAGAGCGTAGGAATTGATTCCCGCTTTAAATACGGATTCATAAACAAGAAACTGATTTCTCGTGAAGTCGATGGCATCCGCAAAGACAAGGAACCGAAAACAAATATAGGCATCGGAGAGCTGAGTTTGGACGTTTCGTCATGCGGTACTTCGTCGTCCTCCGGTGGCTCTTCGGATGATGGAGAAAAGACGATCGCGGTACCGGTATCCGGCGGGGTCGGAGGAGGAGAAGAGAGACGGAGCTTTGCGCGTCCATTGCTAAGTTCTATATCGGTGATCGGACGGCGGAGAGTTATGGAGGATGCGGTGCGAGTGGCACCGAGATTCGCTGCACCGGGACAGTACTGCGATACGTACGATTTCTTCGCGGTGTACGATGGGCACAACGGGGACAGGGTAGCGAAGGCGTGCCGGGATAGATTGCACGTAATTCTGGAGGAGGAGGTGGAACGGTGGTGGAGTACGGGCGGCGGCCGGGGAGTGGACTGGGAAAAGGCGATGGTGACGTGCTTCACTAAGATGGACGAGGAGGTGAACGGCGGTGGGACGGACGAAGGAGAGGCGAGAATGGTGGGATCCACGGCGGTTGTCGTGTTGGTGGGGAAGGAGGAGGTGGTGGTCGCCAATTGCGGAGACTCGAGGGCTGTGCTGTGTCGTGACGGTGTAGCCGTGCCTCTATCACTTGATCATAAGGTAGGGTAGGACAGTTAATTAAGTCATATTTGAACGCGAAATCAGTACAAGACGGTATGTGCAAGCTATTTAATAAATGAGAAAAAATATGAGATATTTTTATAATTTTAAAAAATTTTAAATATAAAATTACCTAATCTTACATAGTAATTTAGAGACTATAAGTAATATTGCTCACTTCGTTGCAAGTAAAGTCCACACACCAATCAATTTTTTAATTTTTTAAATTAATGGAATTTTTCTATTAATTATCAATATACCATATATTTAATAAGAAAAAATATATATAATATATAATCTGTAGAGATAATGGGAAGAATTTTTGTTTCTTGCGCTTGTGCTGGGCAGATCGATCTTCTTCATAGTCACTAATGGCTACCACACAATAGTGGTACGTTGAATGTGTCCATAATCCCGCGCTTGAATATGCTGCAACTTGATCTTTTGCATTTCCCTTGAGGCTTTATTAGGAAATCAATTGAGTTAAAATAATGACCCGTTATGCAGCCTGATCGACCTGATGAAAGGGAGAGAGTGGAAGCAGCAGGAGGAAGGGTCATAGAATGGAATGGCTCTCGTGTCCTCGGTGTCCTTGCCACTTCAAGATCTATAGGCATGTTTCCAGGAGTAGACATATATATATATATATGTATATACCAAATTTCCTGTAAATTTGTCCACTAGAAAGCTCAAGACGTTGTTAAGCCATATGCGCCTTTCTCATACTTTCTGTGCAACTGATGCAGGAGACCACTATTTGAGGCCATATGTGATTTCCGAACCAGAGGTCACTGTCACAGAGCGAACCGAGTCCGACGAATTCATTGTAATAGCCAGTGATGGTCTCTGGGATGTTATCTCCAACGAGCTTGCCTGCGAGGTCGGACGGATTTGTCTCAACGATGGTCGTGTCAAGAGGAAGTTTCCATATCATGATTTGAAAGGAAATTGTGCAGTAGATACAGCAGCAGTGTTAGCCGAGATAGCAATGGCTCGGGGGAGCAAAGACAATATCAGTGTTATAGTTGTGCAGCTGAGGAAGTCGCGCTAGCTCCCCGACTTCCTTGATAATTTATATGCGGGGCTCTCTTTGCGTTTTCACTTAATTCCATGCAGTACAACTAGAGGGTTTTTGTTTGCTTTGTTTTTCAATTTTGTAATCGTAAAGAACTTCTTATATAATAAAAACATCCCTCGACCTCCATTGAGATTTCCTTTCTTACCTGAAGTGCAGGTTGAGATCG
Source organism: Carya illinoinensis (assembly GCF_018687715.1). Classification (NCBI taxonomy): domain Eukaryota; kingdom Viridiplantae; phylum Streptophyta; class Magnoliopsida; order Fagales; family Juglandaceae; genus Carya; species Carya illinoinensis. Next base: position 25,694,584 of record NC_056763.1, read on the forward strand.
AGCATGATTTCATTTTGTCTAGCATGGTAATGGAACTTGAGGTGATATAAATTAAAAAACTTCAAGACCTATCTGTATAAAGTCATCAAGCACATTTGGAAGATAGCAGAAACCTCCGTTGAGATTGTTTCATCTTCTTCAACCAGGATAACATATTGGCATTAGGATCTACTTGACACGGTGAAGGGGCCTTCGGGGCTCTCGACCTTCCCGTGGTATTGACAATTGACAAAGCCAGAAGTCAAGTGCATACTCATTACTATCGTCCTCCCCCATCAAAATCATAGATTTCCACTGAAACTTCGGCATTATTATTTGTTTTTAGAATTAAAGTGAGCTCCTGTGATCTATAAACCAGATGCAATAACTTAAGAGGTAAAGGAAATCAGTTTATTTCTTGCACTATTGTGTGGATATACGGTGCTCATACCCCTTGTGCTATCTTATCCTGTTTCAAGTACACTGTTGCCATCTTTCATCTGGTTTTTGCATATAGACGCCCGAGATGTAATTATTTTTTTCAACCAAAAACAAGTCATTATAGTTTACTTTGGTTCCTCCGATCACTCAATTAGATCCTAATATGTAATAATAAGAAGAAAATACAATCTGTAACTAGAACCATACACAAGTCCTTACAATTTCTCTGCTAGATAAGAAGAAAATAGAGAGGATACTCTTCATACCACAAACAAGAAATGTTGCAAAGCTTACAACATCACAACACGAAAAAGAAGAGAAAAAAAATAAAATAAAGTGAAACAATTTCGAAGTACAAAGAAAGAAAAGACTCCTTGAGATATATTGAGAAGTCATTTTCTTCGACTCTCAATCGTCGCATTGCCACTGCCCTTCTCTGAAATCACCCTATAGAATTAAGTCGGGGAGAAAGAGGATGAGCACACTTTTTAAACCGTCTCTTCACACCTTTCTTCCTCCAACTTTCAGCCTTATTTAACCTACTTTCATCTAAACCCTAACACGAAACCAAATAAAGAGGTGAAAACTGTGTGAACCTTTCTGGACTGCATTTTGGTATAGCTGCACAATTCTTACATTACGAACCCAGAAATTGTGTGAACCTTTTTTGTTTGACTCGGTTTCTTCTTTTCTTAGGCCAGAGTGTAACTTGAGACTGATACGTCTGCTGGTGAAGCCGAATGGATGTAGACGAACTCAAGGCTCTTTCCAGGAGGTAAATAGTTCAGCCATGAAGGAAAAACATACGAATCACCGGACTTTGTGAGGCCCCATAGAGGACCATACAGCTTGGATACTGAAAGATTGAGAAATTTGAGTGTCTTAGCAGACTTGTTGGTCACGATTGTCGAATATCTGTAGTAAGATTTTCCCTTGGAATTCCATGAAGCTGTCAACTTCTGCTCTATGGTGATTGGACTAGAAGATGATGCTGCAAAACATGATCCAAGTTAGACCCTATTTTCCAATACCCATTTAATCAAGCACAGCTTCTCTATAAAACAAATCGGTAATTTGACAGGCCATTAGCAGTCAATATTTAATCAGTATACTTCCTTGAACTGCGAATTATGCAGACAGATATCATCCAAAACAGAGGCCAAGGGATACCTCTAGCTGGAAGTTATTAGTTTGTATTCTTGCCTTAGTTAACTTATCCAAGAGTTCCTATCTCTACTGCCTATCCAACCTGAAGACTTGGGCTTATTTTGTAATATTTTCCTTTTCATTAGAAACTTCGAGCATTCCTTTAAAAACAAAAGATACCTGGAGATGGAGTAACTTTGGGTTCTGGAGTTGGCTTTGGTTGAGTAACAACATGTTTAGGTGCGGGGGGAGTCACTGCAAGAAAATTTTATTTATTAAAAATCATGACTTAATGCTCTTAGAAAACTCCAAACGAGAAATTAGGTGAGAAACGTTAATTGTGTTGTAGCTCAATTACCTGGAAGGAGCTGGTTATACCCGCTGTGACCACCACCTAGTCGTGCCAATACACCGAAAAGAGGAGCATTGTTGTAAGTAGCGGGCTCAGTTTGCTCATAATTGTCTCTTTCATCAGCAAAGTTGTCGTAGGCATCGGGACCTCCAACAACAGCACCAACAAGAACATTGGGATCACTTCCTTTACTGCTAAACCAAGTGGCATAGCCCCCTCGGCAGCTGACAAATGAAGAGTCAACCTTAATGGAGACAATTGAGGAAGCCCTGTGGTGAACTTGTCTCGGGAAGTTGTTACCATATCCAACCATGTAACTTGTGGCTCTTGGATTGTCCCCAAGAAGGTAGTCAACCTGAGGTGTTTTAACATTGCATAAGGTCAAACTGTATTTCAAGCTGAGTGAAAAACAAAGACAAGCGGTACTTCCTTGATAAGAAATAGCGATCGATCATCACAATACCTGTGATTTGGAAAAGGAGAGAAGCTCCGATGGTGAAACATTGCCAGAAGCACATTTCATGTATCTCCCAGCAGAAGTAAGATAGTCAGAGTAGACAGTGGCGAGGAAGGAGGCGCTTGTCACGAACTGCATGTTGTTCCACCTCTGTCGAAAGATTAGGCCGCCAGGAGTCCTCTGAACGTTGCGGGTGCCCTTTCCAAGGCACGAACACATGAAGTATTCTGCCTTCTGCTGGTACCTCTCAAAAACAGGCGCATTGAGACCAGCTTTGCCTTGCATTAGGAACTGCAATTAAACAAGAGACAAGACCCACTCCCCAACTTAGCAAGTTTGCAACTACGTAATCAGTTAAGACAACATGATTCCCAATTGACATGAAACAAAATTATAATCAAATCAAGTAGCTAATGCCCATTTTCATGTAAATAATAGGTACCTTAGCTACAAGTGTCTGAACCCCAGCATACTTGACATCCCAACCAAACTCAGTCATGCCCCATCCAGTTCCTCCCATGGAATCACCATTTTTCCCGAGGTAGTTCAAGTAGTACTGGTTATTAGTTGCCTGATACAACCATGCAGCAGCCCAGAGCAGCTCGTCCTATACATACCCAAATAACCAACTAATTAAAACATTCAACTACCAGATTGTGCATAGAAGAACGTAAAGTTAGCAGAGAGTTACGTTAACATACATTATATCCACTGACAGAACGGTAGTACTTCTGGGCAACGCTAATGCTGCTGTCATATTTGCCTCTGTATGTGTCCGCGAACTGGAATAGCTGAAAACAGAGAAAGGAACCAACTTTGGGGATTAGAAACTACTGTGGCAATGGAGGTAATATCACAAAACGTGAGAGGTTAGTCTCGGGATTTAAGGTTTTTTTGGTAGGGGGTGGGGAAGGCGGTTGTAAAGCGTCACGTGTGCACCGACGATGTTCTCACGTGAGGAAGACAATAACTACGGCGCTTTTCACGGATCATTACATGTGGACGGTCTAAGATCTGAAAGTACGAAAAATCGTACGTTCAAAAGACACTACACGTGACAGACGGGAACAGTGTCCTCATGATCCACGATGCACGCCGAAAAATTTTGCCAAGTTATGCAACGACAGCGTTTCCTATTTAGCTTCACTTTCGCGTTCGCCTTCGGGGTTCAACTCGTTAGGACAGTATTAAAAATGTACGCTCAAAAAGTAGTTGACCTCAAGCCCCCAAGTTAATGTCTCCACGAGATGCTCAATTTCAAATAACTATCAAAATTTTAAAAATTAAATAAACTCTATGATCAAAATTTGCACAAATTATTTTTATTTTATTTTAAACTTACTGATATTTAAAAATGAATAATTTATTTGTAAAAATAACTTATTGATTTTTTTATTTTTAAAAAATAAATAAAATTCAAGATACACATAAAAAAATATACTTTTTCATAAGTGCATAATTTAAACAATAGTACTTATCATACATACAAATAAACAAATTATTTAACTAACGATACTACTAGGATGCCGTTTAGCAGTGACTGCTTGGTATGTCTTAGGTTAAATTTTAATATTTTATTTTTTAAAATAATTTTAAAAAATAAAAAAATATTAATATATTAATAGTTAATTTTTTAATTATTAAAAAATATTAAATAAATAAACAAATAAAATAAAAAGTCAAAACGAGAGACATAGTATTATTTTCTTTAAGTAACTAAAACTTTTAAATAAGTTTCATATTAGCCAAATATGATGTTTTATTTAAATAATTAATTGGAGGTGATTAGTTGAAGATCTTGGGAGTAAAAAATCGTTGCGTGACAGACTGACTGGCCTATTGTCGGGTTGGTGCCATTAATGCCCACTACAACTCGGAACTCCGAACCAGTCTGCCTAATTAACCACGACGGTGGTGCTACCATGCACGGTTCTATAAAAAATGCTGAAACCGAATCCGTTAGTTCAACAGACGATACGTCCTCAAGTTAACATCCGCCGCGCGCACCGGTCTCTTCTTATTCTTTTCTTTTTAATCCTTTGACTCTTTAGTTTTTAGTTGGAAACCCAAATACTTTAGTGAAATAGAGAGAAAGAGATCCAGATAGAGGGATTGATCGAAACCTGGATGGCGTGGCGGAGGAGCTCACGGGCGTAAGCGGGATTGGAGCGGCGGAAGACAATGGAGGCGGCCGACATGGCGGCGGCTGTTTCGCCGCTGAGATCCGATCCGGGATTGCTCGGGTCAATCTTGTAGGCCCTGCGGTCGGTTGTCATATCCTCCGGCCTTTGCCAGCAGTAGTGGTCACTGTTTCCATCTCCAACCTGACACAACCCACGTATCAAGCCATTAATATTCAATTATTTTGGGTTTTATGTATAAAATCGACTGTCAGCAAATGGGGTATCCGTCCAAATTCTGAATAAGTTGAAAACACAAAGTTATACCATGTTGTTGATATTAATGATAAAGAAAATATTTTAAACACAAAATAATTATATAAAAATAAGTTTAAAAATTAATATTTTGTGATGTGTCACCTCAATTTATTTTTATTATAAAATAGATTTAACAAATTTTATAAAATCACATTAATTTATAAATTTATTTTACATAATATTTATACCACTTTATAATTATGACTTATATGACCTAACACAGGGAAGATCTTGATTCCATTTATTTTTTCAAAAAGAAAAAAGAAAAAAAGAAAAAAAAAAAAAAAAGAAAAGCAATTTGTGAGCTCATTTTTCATTAAAATAAAAAATGAAAAAACGAAGCCTTAACTTTTTAAAGCTAAAAAGAAAGAAAAAAAAAATAGTTTGAATTGAACATTCGGTCAATATGGTGCAAGTTACATCAAACTCTTGCATCAAGTCATGCTAACAAGTTGAACCTAAAAAGTAAAAAGGGAGGGTAAGAGCCAAAGGGGACGGTTACAAGAGAATAGATACCGATTGTTAAAGTCGGGGGAGGTGAGGAGGGATTAGAAAGGGAAAAGGTACCTCTCCATACAAGACATTAGGTTCGGGGTGAGCTTTAATGAGGTAGTCAGTGCCCCACTTCAAAGCATCCATGGCGTGACTGAGCTCCCCACTTGCAGCCATTTGCTTCCCGTACTCCACTATACTCCATGACATCATTGTTAGGGTAAATGCCATTGGCAGCCCAAACTTCACATTGTCCCCTGCATCATAGTACCCCCCAACCAGATCCACCTGCATATATCCCAATATAAAACAACAAATTAATGAAAAATATTTCTTTTTTAAGAACTGAACTTTTGACTCGTATTGAGAAGTTGAGAAATTATAAATCAGCTGCTTATATTTCGAAATGGGAACGCAAAAAGATTTCAATGAGAGAACGAGCTTTACCCCACTGGCCTTGCCGTCAAGCAAACCAGAATTAGCTCTCCATTTGACTCTCTGGTTGTGGGGAAGGTAGCCAGATCTCTGAGCTTCAAAGAAGAGAATGCTTTTGCTCAGGGCTTGGCCGTAGTCATGGCTAGCCAAAGCTAAAGGAAGCGCGAGAAGCAGAAGCAGAGGAGTCGTGGAAATGAGTCTCACAAACCTCTCCATAAAAACAATAACAAAACACACACAGTAGCGGTTTCAGTGAAGATAAACCCAAATGCAGAAGAAACACTCTGGTTTGTTAAAAACAACAGAGACGGATCTGCTAATCAACAAAAACTATATAAATTACACAATGGGAACTCTCTGTTTTTTAGGCCCCCAAAGAAAAGTGGATTAAATAGAGAAAAACTGGCAATGCTAGGATATGATATATCAGCTAAAATTTCTGATAAACCCACCAAGATGGAGATTTGTCCTAAAGGAACAGAGCCTTGGAGATGGAAAGAGAGAGCATGGAGTGGGAGTAGGGGGAGGAACTAAAGGGTCTATATATTGAGGAGGAAAGGAAATGAAAGGAAGGCACCAAGTGCCCAGAAAGGAATCCGCCAAAGAAGAAATAAATTTAAAATATATATTAATCAATTAACTTATTTGTTCCATAATATTGCTCTTTTGGAGGGCTGGAAACGGTTGAGTAAAGAACAGAGACACATGTGGGTGTATCTGGCTCTAACCTGGAAGGGTCGGTGCGGATTTAATTGTATTTATGGAACAGAAATTAAAGAATTACTACTGCCATAAAGCAACAGCAGTTACAGAACAGTAAAATAGTAAAGAAATAACCTTCAAAATCATAACTGTCCTTTGGGCTTTGGGGAGTTCCCACTCTGAATTATCGAATCCATGGGGACCCTGTTCTTTTGGGTCATTGATCATCAACGTTATTGCCTTATGAGTCCTGTGACCAAGGACACATTAAAAAGTAGGCCTGAACAATGTCTCCGTGGCAATCATTAAAAAATTACCAGATGTAAACTCGATTGTCTTGCAACTCGCAAGCAGCTAGTTATTTGGATGATTCTTTTATGACTCCCATAATAATGATTAAATTAAACAAATTTTTAGGAACGGCTTTGTTAGATACAGTCGGTAAATGTAGTCGACTGTACAGAATGAATAAAAAAAATTATAAATTTTTTTTTTTATATTCAGTGGGACTTACATGAATAAAAAAAAGTTAAAAAAATTATTTTCTTTTTCATGTAGGTTCCATATTAATTCACTTTTTTCTCCACGACTGCACGCCAACTGTATTTACCGACTGCAAAAAGTATTTCTCTTTTAAAAAACACTCTGTGCCAAGTTTATACGATGTCTATTATCTTTTAAATGTTTTTCTTTTGATTCGCATGACAATATGATAAAAAATCGAGTTAGGTTAGAAATAATCATATTAGTCATGCGCATTTAAATTGAAAAAAGTAAAATTAATTATTAAAAACTAATTTTTTATATAAACTTAAAATTTATTTATAAATAGACGAGACTTGCACATTTTAAATCTGTCAATATTATTTATCAAAAAAATTATATCTTATCACAAATATCTTAATATTTGTGAACGGTACTTATTTTTTGGAAACTTTAACTCTTCTTAATATATATATATACACACACAATTGGTATACCCAGAACTCCAATCCTACAAATATTTAGGATCTTTCCTTCAGAAGTTTCGCCTCCCATGTATCACATATGACTATATTGGACCACCTTTGAATGTGAAAGGGAATTCAAACCAAGCTTGGGAAAGTTCCTTGCTACAGATATTTTGGGTGTGCACATCTTTTTCGCTTTGCCCTTTTTCTCTTTTGTTGTTTTCTTTTCTTTTCATTAATTATTATTACTATTTCAATGTACATGGTAGATGCGTTTTGCATCTTCCTAGGTAACTTTTTCCCAACTTCAGTCACTTGTAAATATACAGATTACTTTATTTTCACACTCTTTTTTTAAAGGAAAAGTATAGTTATAAGTATAATTATATATTAATTTATACACCAATATGATATGATTGATTAAAAAATAAATTTTATTAAAAATAATATTAATTTAAATTTTAAATATGAATAAATTAATATTAATACACAGATTAGTGCGCGACTGTACTTGTAACAAAACTCTTTTTTAAAAAAGTAATTACTAGTTTTTAGTATAGCAGATGATAGATGTACGATGAGCATGATGTGAAATAATCATTTATTTTAAAATTTTAAATATATTAAAAATATATATAAATTTAATTTTTTATATTTTTCTTCAAGTGTGGACCAAACTTTTTCTTAATAATTAGATTAATTACATAAAATATTTAATTAATATTGAAGAGTAATTTACAGCAAATACAAAAGATAAATTTCTAATCTTTTGCGTGTGCATCTCCTAAAATGCTGTCAATGACTGTAGTATCACTCTTACTGATTAATTTTACAATAAAAAAATAAAAAGCCCCCAGTCTACAGGGTACTGATAATCATACCCAGAAGTCCGGCATGCATTTACACATTATTGTTATTCCATGCTTATAATCATGACACGTAATTAATTAGGTATACCGAGGAAACACGACCATTAATTGTGCTCTGTGCACACACAGCAACACAGCTTACTTGTATTCGTTTCTCAAAACATTATACTAAAGAGAGTGACTGATTTTTCAATTTTATTTATTTTTTGTTTTTAAATAAAATAAATCGACGACTCGACGTTTTTTATTTTTTATAGACTCAATACATGTAGAACCTATTCTATATCAACTATTATCTCATCACCCCCCAAAGCATGCTTAGGGTATGAGTTATACAACATTATCTTCTCTCTTAATATGTTCTTAACTCCGTTTCCCAAAAGAGTTTTCCACCTAGTTTAGTTATCAAATACTAAACTATCTCATCTCATTTCATTTTATTTAATAATTATAACTATTTCAAATTTTTATAAAAAATATAATAAATAATTTAATTTTTTTAGATTAAAAAAATATTAAAAAATTATATTAAAAAATATTTTATTTAATTTTTAACAAAACGTCTCATTTCATCTCATTTAAATTGTGTAACCAAATAAAAAAAAAGCTTAATTTTCGAGATGAGAATCTCAGTGCATGTTGCAGTGGTGTTTGAATGAAGAAAAGCTTAAACCACTTTACTAGCATCTCCCTCTAAAATTATGTTCCTTAATTCCAGCTCAGTCTCAAATTGCAGCTCGAGCTACAATAGTTTCTACTAGTAAAGGGTTAGGAAAATACTCTTTTTTCATCCTTATGGTAGCCAATTAACCCTAATCCCAATTGATAATTAACTTTATCAACTAAGGCATCTCAATTAACTTTGAATACATTAGGTGGAGGAGGCTCTCAACCTGATTGCGTTGCTGGAAGATTAGTAATCACACTGGTTGTGACAAACACCAGTTGTTTCAGTTCTTGCAGTAGTTGTTGGGATAGATGAACCAAACTATTAGAAGGGGTAAATTTATCTTGAAATACAAACTCATTTCTCATCCTCCATAACTTTCAAGCTACCACAACCACTTATTTCAATTCTTCTTTATCAAGTTTCTCAACTAACCCTTGAAAAGTTGCTAGAAAGTTCTGATATAACACCAAGATTTTCTGAAACATTGTCCCCAAACATATCAAGCCGAGGCACATTCTCATGACACATGGTCTATTGATTCTAATTCCTGAGTGCAGATTGGACAAGTAGGACACTGCACAATATTCATCTTCATCAAATTCATATTGTTGGCAAAGCATTGTGACAATCACTCCATAAGAAAACCTTGACTACATTTAGCATGGCTAGCTTCTATAGCTCGAGTCAGCTGTCACTGTCTTTCCTGGTTTATAAAGTTTGGCCTTGATTTTTCTGTTACAACTCTCCTTGAAGGTAAGCATTTTTAACCGAAAAGCTCCTATTAACTGAACACCTCCATATCTACTGATCTGAGCTATATTGCATTGGCTGATAAGAATTGTTAATGTTTGCTTCATCCTTTGATTTCATTAACCAAACTTATGTTCCATTACTTCATGTCTTTGTCAATAAGGTAGCCATTTATTTATCTAAATTCTAATTGTGCCGCCGTGTTCCCAAGCCTCCATATAGTACCTTCTTCAAGCAGAGGTCTTGCAGACAAATTACTCTACAAAATACTTATAATTACTGATTTCTCACAAAATGGGAGGAAGAATACTCAGTGAAGTAGAAATCTCACTGTGTGCCTGTCTTCAACGTTAACTTGTGTAAGTAGAAATAAATACCTGTGCCTTTTTAGGTTAGATAAAATGCTCGTAGATGTAATATATTATATTAAATAATGTTAATTTATAAATTTATTTTTTATATATTTAATTATAAATCAAGATGGAAGGAGCCGGTGAGGGTACGGTGGGCATGTGGCAGGTAACATACCATAGCATCAACACGTGAAGAAGGTGGCTCGTTATCAGTCGGCCAGAGCCCATCGTTGTTGCAGAAGCTCTCTTTAATTATTGGAAAATGCTAATTATTTATGGAATAGTAATTAATGTTTCTTTTGCTCAGGTATGCTTGCACAGAAGCTTTATTACGATTAGATATCCGTGCCTACACCCTTCTCCAAAGAATTAATTAATTAATATTATCTTTTTTTTTTTTTTTTTTTTGTTAGTCCCATCCAACAATCGTGGATATTAATTATGACTCGTGCTGGCAAAAACACGTCCGGTTGCTTGCGTTGTCTGTAAACAGTAGTTTTTATGAATTAATTAAACATAACTAAATTGAGATGATTAACATGAATTTAATTTTGAGATAATAAATTTTAGAAATAATATATTTGAGTTAAATTGAAATGATATTCACATCTAATAGACTTATTTGTTTACGTGCTTAATGTATATATTTTATACAGAGATTGAATTAAATTAATAAAAACAGAAAAATATATTTCATTTTGTACTGAATAAAATGCATGTTAATGTTAAAGTTTAGGAAGATGTTGAGGACATGAAAAAGGTGGCGAGGTTGTAACCTTTAGGTTTGGTTTGTCTTCACAAATTTATGAAATTATCTCATCTCTTTTTATATTAATATTTAAATATAAATATTTTTTAATTTTTAATTTTTAATTTTTTTATTTAATTATTATAACTTTCCTAAACTTCTAAACAAAATAAAAAAAATAATTTAACTTTTTCAAATTCTAAAATAAAAATTATATTATAAATCTCTCTTTAACTTTACAATTTTTTTTTCTCATTTTGTAAAACTCATAAAAATATAAATTTATACTATTTCATTATTATTTACAAATTATCTTATTACTATTTATAAATATTTCATTAACATATCATCTCATCTCATATATAAACAAACCATACCTTAGTCTTACATGTTTCCCAGGACTGGATAATAGCTGCAGATCACATTAGATAATAGATATAACCTGTATCAAGGGATTCGAAAAACCGACAACCAGCCAATTAAACACGTTTTTCCTATCTGGAAATCATAGTCTAGATCCACCGACAGTCCTTTCATATATTAATACACGTGTACATATTAAAATTAAATTTTTAATAATAAATTTTATCATTTTATAAAAAAATGCATTTGCATATTCTTAAATTTTATTTGATTTTACTCCTTATTTATATATTATAAAGAATAAAGCTAGCTTGCTTGTTTAAGACTTTAAGTGTACCGTTCAGCATACTTAATAATTAATGAAGTGATTTTTAGTATATTAATATATATTTTTTAATTTTTAAAAATATTTAAATATATTAAAAAATGTAAAATGAAAAAGAACTAAAAAATAAAAATTATAAAATGAATTAGCGGTTAAATGGACCTGTACTATTCAGTATTCAAACAGTATTTACTTACATGTGATGTAATGATTGGATGATAAGTAATAAATAATTAATATATTACAGAAAATATATTACAGAGAAGATGACAAAAGTTAAAAAAAAAAATGATTCAAAACCATTCTCTTCAGTTATTTTTTTACAATAATGCTATATATAATAATTTAAAAAAAAAAGTGAAATATATTATTAAAAATTATTTTTTTATATAAATATTATTTTTTCTATTTTTTTAAATAATTATACGATAATAATCATTCATATAACTATTATTTATACAAAAATTCTATGTTCAAAATAAAAAATTCTATATAATTTATTTATATTTCCTTTAACGTATGTTAGCAAGGGACACGCTGGTTTCAATTTATTAAAGGGAGGAAAATGACAAAAGAAGATATGTTCAAAAAGATAGGGTCCCTTGTCAAAACGCTTTATACTCAACCGCAATCAACGGTCACCGCCGAAAAACGATAAAATTTTTATTTTAGTTTGTTCAAACTTACTTTTTTTAAAGTTAAATTTAAAACTTAAAAAAATAAATACATAAAATAACAGTACGACGCGACACGTCAAAGGGGACACTTTCCTGAAGCACTGGCTGGTGCCGGTTTTGTTCGGCCACGGTTTGCCGGAAACACTTGCCAGTGGCTGTCGGCGGAGACTATTTTAAGAGCTTCCCATAATGCCTTCACCAGGCAAATTTGCAATTAAGGTCTTCGACAATTTTAGTGATCCCAAACTCTTGTGTCTCATTTAAACAGAGAAACGTTTAGTAGATTTTATACATTAAAGATACTGGTAAATGGTACAAATTTTAAGAACTCTCAAAATAAAATTTAGAATAATAAAATTTAGAATAATACTAGATATACTTTTAGCAGGGTGTACCCTGATGGTTTCAGCATTAATTTCGATGCCAAATCAAGGACCCCCGGCATTTGTCTTGAGACCTCAACACAGGTAGAAACCGGTAGATTGGAGAGAGAAAATCGATATTATCAATCTAGACACAGCATGGTTCAGTTCTTCAATTTGTTGTCAGTGTCTATGTAACGAAGGAGAGATGTCGTGTCTATTGTTGAGTGAGAGTAGAAGGCTTAAGATTTAGGATTGCAGGGGAAATAGTCTGTATGCGAGGAAGAAGATGAAGAAGGGGGGTCAATTAATCCTTGTTGAACCCAAAGTTTTAAGTTTTGTATATTTATATATTTATACATAGATTTTGATGATAACAAATGAATTCAAAGAATAAAGAAGTTTTAAACTCAAGTTGTCTACACAATAGAGTCAAACACATCAAGGAAACAAGCATGAGCAAGAAGGGAACAAGTTCACATTAAAGTTATAGAGTAATGTAAATCTATTAAAAATTCGAAATTAGGATTAAGGCTTAAAATTAATATTTTATCATAAAGCATTAAAATACATTTTCTACATGTGCATGAATATTTTGAAAATTTTGAAAGATGATTGATTGTCATCTTTCACATATGCATACCTTGATTAAAGGTTTGAACTTTGAAAATATTAAAGATGATTGATTGTCATCTTTCACATGTGTATATTTTATTTGAATATTTTTAAAAGTGATTGATACTTTTTTAGACTTATACAAAAGGTAGATGATTTTGTTTGAAAATTTTGAAAAGTAAAGTGTGCTCCTTTTGTCATATACAAAAAGTAAAAGATTAAGTTTGAATTTTTTGAAAATGAAATTGTGCTCCTTTTGTCATATGCAAAAAGTAAAAGATTAGGTTTGAATTTTTTTTAAAATGAAAGTGTGCTCCTTTTGTCATATGCCAAAAGTAAAAAATTGGGTTTGATTTTTTTGAAAAAGTAAATGATGTTGTTTTTGACATGTAAATATTTTTAAATTTGAATATGAGGTCTTATATACCTATAAATAGATCATTTGAGAGTTTTACATTTATAACATCAAGAACATACAACATTCATTCAAAACTTTCATTTTCTCTTCTCTAAGTATTGAGCCTTAATCCTTGTTCATTTTGAGAGATATAGTTTGGGTTGTATTGTTCTTATTTCACTCATTGAGGAGTATTTTCTAATAACCTACCCACTATCAGCTCTTGTATCAGAAAAATAGTGTGTATAACCCTTGTGTATGTAGAAAGTGTTCTACATGGAGAATAGTTGAATCACTACGTGTAAGGTGATTGCAAGTGTAGAGGGTGTTCTACACGGATCCTTTGTAGCGGTATTGTTTAAAAGTGTAATAGGTTTCTATCTCCACCTGAAAGAGGTTAAATAGTGAATTTGAGAATTCTCAAGGGGTAGTTTGAGACAAGAAAGTAGGCAGTGGGGCTAAACCTAGTTAACATACTGAGTTTGCTTCTCTCTTACCCTTACTCTTTATATTTATTGTTATTTCATATTTTGTTTATATTTTATATTATATATTTGATTTATAATTGTTATTTTTTTTAATACAACTCAATTCACCTCCCCTCTTGTGTTAATCATCTGGGCAATAAACCTAATTCAAAACGACACCATTCTATATGTTTTTTTTAACTTCCACTTGGCAAAACGAACTCGTTTAACTCATTTAAATAAAACGGCACCGTTTTATATACATATATTAAAAAAATAAATAAATAGAAATGATTGGCCGGTTCAACGGTTTCCCAGGTATTCAAGCTCTCGACATCAGTTTTCCCTCAAATCCTCTCATCTGCCAACCGATTCCGTACTTTGGTGCCGGTCTGATCGGTTTTCGACCTGTTCTAGTGATTCATGTACACCCCTAAGTTTTAAAATGTCTAAGATATATACACTTTATTTTAAAATAAAAAGTAAGGTCTATCGTTTAAAATATATATATATATATATATATATATGTAGGTCACAAATTAATTCAATTTCTTCAAATAAGTGTGTAAAACTTACACATGCTAAGAGCGCCAATATCATTTCTCTAGAAGTTACATGTTTGGATTTATAAATAAAGCCTTGATCTGAAAACCTGACCAAATGAGTAACAAGCTCCCAAAATCTTTTAAGAAAGCAAAGGTCAATAACTTCACATACATTTTTTAAAATGGTGCATTAGTCGTATTTGGGAAGGCCTACATGGCTACAACGAGGAAGGAAAAAGTCTTCCTTCTTAGTGGAGGTCTTGTTGGTCGATGCCCCAACAGTGTCCCCGAAAATAAGAGTTTCTTGTATATCTCGCTTTTCTAGCTTTTCCTTAAGTTAGATATTCTCTTCTTTTTCTTTTCTATTTTTTCGAAATGTTGGAGCATTCACATGATGATTCAAACTAATTTGATATTGATATGTATGCTGCATCTTAATTGGTGGACAAAAGGCCCACAGAATTACAAATTTCAAAGGTACATATTGCTTACCACATTTGGGGGACAGTTGCGCCACTTGATTAACTCAATTGAAATAAAAGAATTTAGTGGCTGCTCCACTGGCATGTGTTCTAGATGACTTTGCACCCCCAAATGTTTCTAGTTTAACAGGGTAGGTGTCCTGCCAAGGCATTGAGCATGAGTTGGACTTGACCACTTTGGTTATTGAGTCTAAACCTACTCTCAAACCACTCTTGTATGTTACAAAATGGAAGAAATAACCCGAATGTTCTTTAAAAAAACAAATATGGCATGAAAAAGTTGGATATTTTTGGTTGATGGAGGGGATGGGCACTTAAAATGCTCTGTTTTACACTATGTTGATATATATTTAAGGTCGGTAACTCGTTCACTGTCTTTTGCTAGATTACTGTGGGTTGAGATTAGCCGGAGACCACCTTTACTTTTTGGAGGCCAGCCCCTGGGCATCCTTTTGAGAGTGCTTTTAGAATAGCTACTTTCACAAGTGGTGTGGTTGTTGGTAATGATATTGCCCTGTTTATATGTCTAGGTAATTAAGAATCATGGCTACCCATGTCATGGATTTCATAAGGGCCTTCCACTCATTATATCAAAAGGTAGCATGTAATTTAGATTGGGATTATATCTTTTTTTCAATATATATATAGGTTTATAGTAAATACTCAAGAAAAATGATATTTACAGTCTTAAAATGTGTAAATTATGTGTACTCTTTTTTAAACAAGTAGATAAAGCTGAAGTCCACATGGAAAAAATTATTTTTTAATAGTGAATTTTACTTCATTTTTTTTCATGAAAAATGAGTGCGAATACTCTAAAATTGTATCTAATATTACACTTAAGCCAAAATACACACGATATGCATATACTAAAAAATGAATGGTCGAATTGAAATCTCCGTAAGATCACTTATAAAATCCAACTTTACCTATTACGTATCCAATGGAGGCTTCGCACTTATGACTATCTTTATAATCCACCCATTTTAAGTGGATTATTCGTATTTTCAATGTGGGACTATAGTATTGATATTCTAATAAGGATTTTCCATTAAACATATCCCATGACATAGTGTGTAGATAATGCAAGTAGGTGATAATTAATAATTGGGTAAGAATAGAATCAAACTTTGCACTGCCCTACCCAACTACCATTGTGCATTGCTTTTTCTATCGTCTCAAAAATTCTTTAGAAGCTAAAAAGAAGAGGGAACCTTGTCCTCCACTTGTCCTTGGAGGTACCAAAAAATCACCATTTTTTTAGCAGAAACATAAAATAAAAATTTAAAATTTAAAAAAAACTCTCCTTTCATGAGTCCTTGCATGCACATAATAGAATAGTTTGGTGCTTTTAAAGCAAAGATCATGGCTTGCGCAAATATAGGATCCTCTCACTATAATTGTGTGGCTTTGTGCTAGGGCTAGGGCCCAAGCTAGGCATCTTAAATATCCGCATGCAATGCGGTAAAGAGAACCTTGCCGGCAATAGCGTGCTACAAACTGCAAAAGCTTCGACCATATTAATAATAATAAAAGTTGCGTGGTTCGATCTTGATGCGTATTCTAGCAAACTGCAACCTTTGGAAGCAAGACGGAGATAGAGTGTGAGTTGTACTTAGAGGCACGTGACCCCATTTGGATCTTATATGATATGAGCATGTCCCCTTCTTCTTGAGAATGACAGACATTAATCACTTTAATGGCATGGGGGACCCTTATCCCCTCCCTCCCTCTCTTGCTTTTTTTGCTTGCTTGCTTGCTTGTTATGAACTTCAAACGACTCTTTGAATGGTATTAAGTAATATTAGGATGTGCCTACGAACATGTTTCTATCATACACCATCATAGGTACTGAAATTCCAAATATAAAACTAGTTAATATGATCGACATTCTTCCTAGCTAAATGTTTCACCCACAAATAAATTCTATAAAAATAAATTTATAAATTGACATAATTTGATATTAGGAATAGACAACGGGGTCTTCACCTCGCTACCCCACCCGAGGGGGCAGGGACCCCCAACTCGCATGGAAGACCCCTAGCGGGGGCAAGGGATCATGGGCTGACCTCTAACATTGAAAAAGTAGTATTATTTTTATATTTTGTTTGAGAGTTTAAAAAAATTATAATGATTAAATAAAAAATTAAAAATTAAAAATTAAAAAGTCTTATGTTTAAATAATATCTAGAAAAGAAATATTTAAAAATATCCAATAATACTTTAAAACAGTTATGTTGGCAAACATACCATAAGAAAACACAAAGAAGTAAATGCTAAATACCTTGAAAGATTTGGCATCACCTCCTCAATTGGGTAATTTTGTCCTTATCCCGAATGTACACTGATACATCCTCCAACCAGTCTGTGCATTGCTAAAACCCAACTCAGTAAAGCACTTTTTTCTTTGTTGACTTGTGCATTACATGAAT
The DNA here is from genome assembly GCF_018687715.1 of Carya illinoinensis. Taxonomy (NCBI): domain Eukaryota; kingdom Viridiplantae; phylum Streptophyta; class Magnoliopsida; order Fagales; family Juglandaceae; genus Carya; species Carya illinoinensis. Next base: position 25,712,031 of record NC_056763.1, read on the forward strand.
TAATAAAACCAACCTTATGGGCAACTGAAGAGGTATGTATTAGTTGAATAGAGGATTGATAGATATTCAATTACAAGACTAGAATGTACAGGAAAAGGAAAAACTTATCATGAAAAAGCAAATTAAAGCTTTCCACTTTAGTACTTTGTTTATGAAGTGGACTTTTACAACTCATGAGCGCAAATCAAGCAAGCTAGGGATGATCGATGGAGCCAATCAAGGAGAAATTACCATGGTACTGCGGATGGAGGAGGGCTTTTGTTTTTTTTTTTTTGCTATTTTCTCCTCTCTGCATGCCAATGCATGCCAGATACGACTTTATAATTTCTCGTTTCAAATCAAGTCTCCACCAGCTTGGAACCACCACCTGCTCTCCAACTCATTGTTTGTCATTTATATATCTTTCCATTATTTGCACCAGATACGTTACGTACTCCAAGATTATTGTCCATGCCTCCACTCCTTCATTACATCTTAACTAGAGATTTCGTGCATGATTTATTAATTTGGCTTCTTAATTAGTTTGTAATGGGGTTGTTTGTGCCGCAATTGCATGCTTGATTAGCGCTACGCTATATTTCTATTGGTGATATATATAATGCAAAAATTATATTTTTAAATCTGAATTGAAGACACCGTATCATCTATATTAATAGAGAATTGCTATAAATATAAAATAATTATATAAAATAAACTCACAAGCTGATGTGATTTAATAGAAATTCCTTAGATTTAGTTAATAATAAAAATAATTTTATAATCTGACGTATACCATGTCAAGCCACATCAGTTTATGACTTTATTTTTATATAATAACTTTATAGTTAAAGTATCTTATGATTGTTAATATAATAAGAATATCTAATTTGTAAGAGAATGTAATTTTAGTTACAAAAAGATCATATAGAAATAAATTCAGGATAAGGAAATTTTATAAAAATAAATTTATAAATTAGTATGATTTGATATGGTACGTTAAATTATAAAATTATTTTTATTTTAAAATATATTTATATATATTATATATATCAAATTATATTAATTTATAAATTTATTTTTATAAAATGTCGTAATACTTTTCTATAATAAAATGTCGTAATACTTTTCTATAATAAAATGTCAGAAACCCTACAAATTCAAATTTGACGATGGCTTCGCGACAAACTTAATTACTTTCAACAATCTTAATACTCAAGTACATCAATCCATGTTACATGTCTTGTCATTATGTCAAAAGCTATTGTCACCATGCCATCAATCCTTGTAAAAACGTCTTTTTAGCGAAAATGATTTGCCAAAAACTTTTTACTGCAACACACATATATTATATATATATAATGATTAGAATTGCAGTATCATGATCCACTCGATCGATCTGTCACTTCCATATTTTCCGACTAAAACAAAGTGGAATTTAATTCATTGCTGTCATGTTGGTTGTCTCTATATAATGTGGGCTAGAAATAAACACATGCACTTGGTGAAATTACCCCACCATGCATGAAGAACATCAAGATATATAAAAGATTATTTCCGCTCTGCATACTTCATACGCTTGCTTATTAACCAACTCATATGCATGCATGCAGCACCTTCTCATCCCCATAACCCACTTCCAATTACACGGCAAAAGAGAAGAAAGGCACACTAAAGAGTACTAAAGAAACCATTAAATTATACAAAACAAGTTTATGTGGTTGGCATTTTAAACTATTTTCATCAATTTCATTTCTACATTTTGTAAGTTATTGAGTGAGATTTTTTATTTAATATATCGGGGCATTATTTAACCCCAAAATGGTGAACTTTCATCATTATACTTGTACACAAACATAATAACTGCGAACACAAAAGAAAGAAGGCTATCTACCCTATATTTCAGGAAAAAAAAAATGAAAGGGAGCGGCGTGCTAGAGCATATGAATATTTGTTGTTGATGAGTAACGTGTAAGGGGCACACATATTGAGCCCCCACAAGAATAAGATGTCCCAAATTTCCTAGTACTCGTTCACATGCAAGGTGAGTCCTTATGAAATATGAAAGGGAGCGGCGTGCTAGAACATATGAATATTTGTTATTGATGAGTAACGTGTAAGGGGCACACACATTGAGCCCCCACAAGAATAAGATGCCCCAAATTTCTTAGAACTCGTTCACATGCAAGGTGAGTCCTTATGAAATAAAAATTCATTTAGGATAATTCTTGACAAAATTAAATTATATACCGTCATAAAGTGTACAATAATTATATAGTCATTTAAAAAAAATTAAAATTTATTATTAAAAAATTAAATTTTTATATAAATCTTATATTTATTAACTTTTTTTAAAAATAACTATACACGATCATTACACATTCATAATTTTAACTATCATTCCTTTTATAAATATATTGCAACTAAAAAGTTGGTGATATTGCGTCGGCGGGAGCTTGAACCGTAAAACAGTGTTAATTTGTTTGGAAATCACAGCCGTCAATGCCTCTCTGACAACAATGATTCAACGGCCGATAAGTCCCGGGACATCGGGAAACTAGTCTCGGGGACCGCCATGTGGTAGTTCCGGACATGGACATCTCATCCGGCCCAAAAAATGGGGAGCTGCACCACTGCACGTGCTGCGTATGACCGTGGTCCAGTATGGAGGAAACGCGTGGTGGAATTGATGCTACGCTTCACATGCACGTAACCGGCCACCATGGTATTCGGCCGTAAACCGAGAAATTAGACAGTAAAGAATATAAAAAAGTAACCTTAAAAAGAAATAGACAAGAAAGAGGAATAGAAGGAGAGTTAGGAAGGGACGTGGTCCTAAATGCTGCTTTTTGCTCGGCTTGCACGTTGGTATCCTCGGACATTTTTCACGCACGCATGCACGCAACCCAATAAAACAAAGAGGTCGGCAGATTTCTTTCATGTTTTCACCTAATCATTATTATTGTTTGACTTCGCAATTCGCATGGGTCCAGTTTGATTGGACATATTTCACAACTCAATATGCAATATCATATAAATAACGGAGAAGTAATTCATGTGTGTAGAATCCAATCGAATCCCATATGCAAACAATAACCAAAAATACAATTAATTATCTAATTTGTCTTAATCTATAGTCTTTGAACATGCGATAAAGGTTTAAAGCAATTGATTCTCGCTCATTGCAAAGTTACGACAGAGAGTAGAACCACACAAGACTATATTAAAGCTGCTAACCACCTTGAATGTGTATTTCAGTTGCTAATAGTCATAAATAATCGACGAAAAGTGAAGATGGTGGTGGTTGGCAATGGCCCGAGAAGCCCATATTCAGTAAGACTTCCCGGTTCCCATCAATCCTTGTCCCCTGATCAACTATATTGGACTACTTGCAAAGACAAACGATGAACAGAGCTGGGTCAAGATGTTGTGCATATGTTTGCTGTGATGAATTCCAGGCCCAACCCAATGAACTAACTCCCAAGATCAGATCAACATGGGCCATGAGGACAAAACACAAATACTACTTGAAATTCTAGACCAGGTTCTAACAAGTTATTGAACTTCCTCTCCCAAGAAAAACATCCAGTTACTCAACGCAAACATCAGCTATATAGATTCTCTTCAAACTAAATGGGGATTCAAATATCTGCAGGCCGGTGTTCTTGTAGAAGAGATTTTAGGATTTAAGGTATACAACAATTGTCCTACCGAGCTTCATAAATAGAATTGGGGCATACAGCATGCTAAAATGCAAATCAGAAGCTGGACATGTAACATATCAATAGGAAAATGCCCAGAAGGCTACTGGGTGTAATCCCGTAAAGCATACCGTAAACAAGTAAATTAAGTACATGAACTTAGAGGTTTTTTTTTTTTGGCGGAGAAAGTGAAAAAATCAATAGGCTTGAAGGAAGTGCATATTATTGGAACAAAATTTACCTATCACACTCTTCCCCGTTTCTCCCATTCTAGTGTTGTGTCAACAATAATGCAACTAATCTTTTTTTTTTTTTTAATAAGTGATAATGCAACTAATCTCTCCAACCTTCTTTGTTCAATCGACGTGAAGCGAGGCCTTTGGCTGAGAGGCTTGGAGTATGGGGCATTGGTGGTGACCTTGGTGCCTCCTCATCATTCCAGCCATCACCCCAACTGTTATCCCAACCTTCGATAGAGTCCACCTCTGATTCTTCCACAATGGAAACTGGAAGCTCCATTTCTAGCTTTTGATATTTGGAGCCATTTCCTGAAAAATGCTTCCGCTTGAAGCTGATGCACGTCCAAGCTGATACCAGTATCAGTAGTGAAGCAAATAAGACTAGTGCAGTCCTAGGGCTTCGTTTCATGAAGCTTATAAATGCAAGCTTTGGGGTATTGCCAAACCCCTGGGTATTGTGCGCAATCAGATCCCTAAAGTCAAGGCTGCAATTGCCACTTCCTGCTGTTATGATGATCAAACTGTCAGTTCCTCCTTCTGTGATATAAACCTTTACCTGCACAATTTAGGTATCAAGTCACAACTCTACAAGTCTCTCAAGTATTTCTTCACATGGGCGAAAACCAAGCAAAAAAGCCAAGCAAGCTGGTCAATTCTTCTGAGTGGATTCATTTTCCGACTTAAAATGCAATTCTCTGTGAGAAAAGTCATTACCATCAATACTGTCAATGCCATATGTAAACATCTTTATATGAGAAATGCAAGCCACAAGTATGACAATTCATGCCAATGTGTATGCCTACCAAAATTCATCTCTGAAATTTCAAGAATTTACGTGGGGCAATGTAAATAAAGGTTTCAAGAGCCCTGTCTTAATTGCACCCTACGCCTATGGAAAAATGTAAGGACGAGATGATTAATTCTTAATTAAGTGCGTCCATTCTCAATTAAGGATAAATTAATACTAATTTGATGTAGGTATTTGAATCCCAGATCATTGTGGAGCAGGTGCTTCATCCAGAACATAGACTGAAACAATTCAGTATAACAACTTTATGTGCATTTCATCAAGAGCTGGTAAGGAACAAAACTTTTCAGTTTTATTAGATATTCAAAGAAGACAATGTAAACATATTCTTGCATAAACTGCTCTACTGTGATTCCTAGTGGATAATCCCAGTTTAGGTTCAATGTAGTATCTTACTTGAAGTGAATGGGGGCAAGTGGCAACACATTAAAAAGTCCAATATCACATCCCATAACACCAGAGGCTATGGAGTGTCATCAAGAAGGGGAAAAAAGGGGGCGATAAAGAAAGGAGTCAGATTATGTGTCTACTTCAATTGAAACAAGGAGATAAACTGAATTGGATCAGACATTTTCGATGCAACACAGATTGATGTAGTGCCACAAATTTCTTTTTTGATAAGTAAGAAGAAATATATTAGAAAAGAAAAGGGCAAGTGTAGTGCCACAAATTCATATGGTAATGAGGGAAAACCAAGAAAAGAAGAGCTGAAGGGAATAATTTATCATTTATTTTGGAGATAAGAACTCTACATCTCAGTAGGAATAATAACTGCCAGTTGTTAAGAATGGATTACGCAGCAAGAACTCCAAATAAATAACACAAAGCCTCATCCCAAAAACAAGGAACAGTTAGTATTTTGGAAAGATACCTTTTTGTGTCCTTTCTCTTGAATTTGAACTTTTCTTTCCTCTAGCTGGACAAAATCAGGAGCAGAGATGGTAGCAACAAGGGGGCCTTTTCCCTTGTTCTGAATTAAAAGTAACAGATTTGGAGATTCTGAAGAATTTTCAACCACCATTACAATCAGAAAAGTAAACATCAATTCCAATAAATACAAGGTTAAAGGAATTCCAACATATTTGAGCCTGTCAGATAAGCAATGATATATATTATCAATGTTTTGAAAACAGAAGACATTCTATGATCCTGCATTTTACATACATGCTATTATAACTCAGACCAACTCAGATTTAGATGAATCTACTAATTTAAAAGTGATCCATGAACAAGCCCTCAACCAAGGATCCATTCTCCTATTCCTTGCCAATTGACTGGTACATTTTGTCATTTATTGCAGAACAGACAGTCCAGACTAGGAGTTAACTACATATGACTGCCAAACCCTTTTTCCCATAATGGACAATTTTCTGAAATGAAGTGCTAAAACAGTGATGGATTTTACAGTCCAGAGGTAATGACCAATTATATAATTGAAAAAGTTGATATCCTCACCGTGTTTAAAAAGTGATCATGGATTCTCCAAACCCATGTTGTTTTTTACAGTAAAGTAAACAAGGAAAGCAATTCTCACAAGTTACATCCTCAATCTACACCTCAAAACCATAGAAGAATATTTCCTCCTTCGTGATATGCTTTCTAATAATTGCAATCTTGCCAACTCATTAGAAAAGAAAACAATTTGACATAAAAAAAAACTTGTTTAAAGCTGCTGCTTAACAACAACAACAACAAAAACAAAAAGCCCGGCTAATGGAGTTGGCTTCAAATGTATGTGTGGATAACATCAAATGTCACAATCAAACAACTAAGACAAACAAGATTACCAAATGCCAATTAACAGGGAGAAAAACAATGTCAGTTGCACAGTATCAATGCTTACCATCCCCTGGAACTCTCAAACATGCAACCAACTTGTGATCCTCGTCCGTGCACCTATTCGATATATCACATTCTTCACCCCGAGAACCCTCATTCCTCCCTGACGTGGATGAGACCACATCCCCTTCGTTGCCCACCTTCCTAGGCACATCCTTGGATTCCATGTCTTTTTCATTATCACCCTCCTTCCCTTTTGATTCCTCACTTGCCCTGCCCTCGCCCTTTTGCACATCATCAGCTTTGCTCGACGATGATTGCCCGCTTGAATTCCTCCCATCCTTCCCATTCTCAACAACAAGACCCTTCTTTGATCCATCCACCTGGTCTCCACTATTTTTTACCTTTCCAAATTTAGTAGAATTCAAAACCATGCTCGATCTATCTGTATTCCCGTTTGAAGCAACCGTTTCATTCCAGGGAAGAGTAATTTTGGGGTTCAAACCAGTGTGTGCACTTGCATTCACCATCTATATTCAAAATGCATAATCAAACAAACACTTCACAACTTAAAAATTAATGAATTTCCTTTCCTCCATTGTTTACCTTCAAATCGGCACGAGAGCAATCAACGACAGGTAGTAACACGAGGAGGCCCACCAAAAGAACAAACTTTGATTCCATGTTCCAATCAAACCCACTTGTTTGAATTATAAAAAAGCCCTATTTTCATGGAGATGAAGGTAAAAGCTAAAACACAAGATTTGTCGAATGGGCTTTTTATGGGGAGAAAACAAAACAAATATGTGTGGATGAATTGAAGAGAGACCCAAGTGTGAGATTCCTGACCTGGAACACGAAAAAGCTTCCCCACGCATTTTTCCCATGCGCTTACTTCTAATCGAACAAGCTCCGCGTCTAACCGAGCTATGTCGAGCTGGTGCTAGAACAGTCTGGGACCAACATGCCCGAGAGAAGACGGAGTTCCCGAGAGCCAAAAACCCAAAATCCTGGTTGAGTAGAGCTGTGCTAGGCTGCCAAAAACCCAACATGACCTCTGGGTGTGCCTTAGCACATTTGTGTTTTTTTTTAACATTTGTGTTTTTTTTTTTTTTTTTTTTTTTTTTTTTTTTTTTTTTTTTTTAAAATATAAAAATAAATTAATATACTAAAAATTATTTTCTTAACTATTAAATAATTTTTTTATTTTTTATTTTTTTTGCTGAGCGGTCAAATAGAGCATTAAGAGCATTGGCAATGGACTAGCCATTGCCAAGTCTATAATTTGACTAGAATGTTAATTTTTAACTTTAAAATAGACTTTTAGATAAATTAGTCCACATTGGATTAGATATCTTAAAGTTTAAATAATAATAAAATAATATTATATATTTTAATAATATTAAATTTTTTTATATATTTTACAAATACACTTCATATATTAGTTAATAACTTTATTAAATAAATTATTATTTAACTATTTAACTACAAATTATTATAAATATATTATTTTTTCTCTCAATTTAATTATTCAATAAATATATTTTACCAATCATTCACCCAACAATCACATATATAAACATATCAATATTTATTCTACCCAACTTTTATATTTAGAATTGTGGTTGAAGCCAATAAACATTGTCAAGTTTAAAATTTAGCTAGAATTTTATCTTTTAATTAGTATATTAAATTTTAGTTAAAGAAGTTCGCATTAAACTAGACATTTAAAATTTAAATAATAATATTATATTATATATTTTAATAGACAAGATGAAGTTTTTCTCACATCAAACTTGTTCATTTATTGAGAAAAGTAGTCGTCCGCATCAAAAGCCCAAAATCATCTCAGCAAAATAATATAATATATTATATATTTTAATTGGCACTAGCAGTTGCAGATGATATACTTTTCTCTCTTTTTAAACTCTTAACTTTTTGATCGAGGTGATCTACGAGCTTCATCCATGGCTTCGAAGTAGATCTTAAAGGAGCTCAAGGACCTCCAGATGAAAGACCCTCCTATCTCTTGCGGTGCTTGTATTTTTTTTTAGGTCAGAAAAATCCCCAATTATTTTTCCTTCATTTTCTCTGTTTTGTTTGTTTTGTTTTTTTTTTATTTTATTTTATGGTTTTCTTCGATTTTCATGGTCACTAGCTTCTTTCCAAGCTCTATCTGTGATGTTTCTATTTTTTTTTTTTTTTGAGGTTAATCTGTGCTGTTTCCTAGCTTCTGAGGATCTGGGCTTTGATCTATGATGGGGTTTCCGGATGAATAAAGAAAAAATATGAGGGAAAGAAAGAGTGGCTGTTAGACGGAAAATAATAAAATAGTCTTTTGATCCTTCTACAGCAACTCGCCAACAATGGCCAGGGAGACAAATTTACTGTAGCACAAATTCAAGATAGCGGGAGTTTAGCTAGTCCAATGCGAGAGTTTTTTTGACAAATATAGTCAAATTATGGACTTGCATTGACATTTAGCTAGTCCATTGCCAATGCTCTAAGCGGCATAATAGATTTATTCGGTTGAATAATGCTACTGCACTCCACTTTGTCGTATGATTTTCACTATTTATATATTTAAATTTAAAAAAAAAATCTTTTATTATTAATGTTATAAATATTTAAAAATTTTAAATTTTAAATTTTGCCTGGCCTTATTCACTTTTACAAAACTCTCATCTCATCTCATCTTAATCATTACAACTTTTTTAGATTCCCTTACAAAATAAAATAAATAATTTAACTTTTTCAAATCCTAATACAATTTTTTTAAATTTAAATATAAAAATAATATATTCTAATAATATTTTATTCAACTTATTTTATCTCATCTCATCTCTAAAAATAAACAAGGCCAAAAGTGCTGCTTGCTAGAGGCATGCCTAAGGCATCCTAACAATACTCAAATCTTGAATTATTGTTATGGAAAATATCAACCTTACAATTCAACTATAATTTAAATCGAGATCACCGCGACCTAAATTGTTTGGCCAAGCCTCGCAATGGTACTAGTAAATCAAGAAAAATCAAGGTTGATCTTAAAATAATGTGAAGATAATGAAAAGAATAATAAAATAAGAAATAATTAATAATTAGGATATTGTGAAATTATATTATAAAATGAATGATTGTTTAACAAATTGAAACGTAATTTTATTTCTTAAAAAAGAAAAGAAAAAACAATTAGCTGAATTGAAAAATAGAAGTCCAAATGCATTTGCAAGCAATTTGCTCTTTTTGAAATAAAAAAGTCATCAAATCAAACAATTTGTTAGGCCTACTACTAATTTCTTATCTAATAGTAGATGGCGTGAATTAAAACAGCATATGGCGAGATTGATACTTGTAGTCATTACTGTATAAATATTGCACAATTATTTTGAAAAATTGAAATAAATATAAAATTTATATAAAATAATAATTTTTTAATAATAAATCTCATTTTTTTTAAAATTAATTATACGATACTTATAAACTCTATGATTATATTTAACATTATTATTATTTTTAATATCTATTAAACTAAATTATTATTTCTTGTAAAAATACAAAACATAACTTTTTTTTTTTTATGAAAAGTTCTCATTCTCATATATTCATTCTCAGAATTACATTTTTCTTCAGTTGGATACAATCATTCTTCCATTCTGAAATGTCCTCTAACCAAACTAACTCATTATCACATTGAAGAGCAAACTGTGCTAGTTTATGTGCAGCTAAGTTACATTCTCTTTGAGCATATTGTATTGTCCATCTCTGCCTAGTATTGTATATTAACTTAATATCTTCAATAATTTGGCCATACCAAGCAAAGTTCTGGTCAGTTTGTTGCACTTCACTGATAATGTTCCTTGCATCATCTTCAAACACTGCATTGGTTATTCCAATTTCCTTGCATAAAACAACAACTCTCCATAAGGCATTAGCTTCTGCTACACTTGGATCACTCACTGGAGCACGAGGCATGCCTAAGGCTGCTATGACTTCTCTCTCAAAATTCCTTATGATTATACCTGCTCCCATTTTTGAGGTAGAGGTTTTGAAACCAGCATCCCAATTGACTTTGTATCTAGTTTCATCAGGAGGTTGCCACTTGACATCTCTTCTAATAGTTTGATGAATAAGTAGAGAGCTGGTTCCCATATTATCCTTGGCCTCAATGAAATTATTATATTCTACCCTTGCTGTTGTCCACACTTCTGTAGGACTTTTAAATACTTTCTCAAACACCCATTTATTTCTTCTCTGCCATATTTATTTGAAAGTAAAAGTCATATATTTTAGTTTCTGTTTTTGTATCTTGTTTATCAGATATTGACAAGTCTCCATAAAAGTTTCTTCTCTACAAATTAGCTTATGCACTTTGTTATCTTTCTCAGCCTATACATCTGAGCTTGCATTACAGCTCTATAAGGCATGCCCACTGTTTCCTTGTTTAGCAAACATATAGGACATAAACTTTCTTTTGTAATTTTTTTTTTTTTAATTTTTTTAATTGACAAGCAGTTTGTAAGTGCTCTCCACGAGAATACATAACTTGAATGCACGGAAATATGCCTTAAAAGGCAAGGAAATGGAACTATAAGCTAAAATAGGTTATAAAGGTTCGAAAATGGGTCTTAAAATGGCCCAAAAGATTCAGCTTTGTCATGTGTGCGGAGACCGGACAACTGAGCTCCCCCACCCACCTGCTTGCTCGGTCGACAGATGACAAGACTTGATCTGACGTAAATAGAAGATGAAACATAAAATTAAAAAATAAGATATAAAACAAGATAAATGGATTTCCTTTCAATAAATAAATAAATAAATGGATTTGAAAAATAGAAGAGAGGCGCGCAACAAAAAGAAATACCTATAGGCTATAAGGAGAAGAAAAGAGCTAAAGAGCTCCAAGACGATTTTTTTTAAACGATAATTTTTATTTATAAGTTTCATATACTATATATCATTATTTTTATTATTTTTAAAATTTTTTTTCTTATCAAATATATAATATATAGATAATTAGTAGAATAATTCAATTATTTTAAGAAGAACACAATTAAAAAAATAAAAAAAATAAAAAATTATATGGTGTGTAATGTATGTGATTTATGAATAGAAAAACTCTTTTCTAAAGACCTCGATTGAAAATATTGTTGAGAATTTAGTATGGATGAATAACTTATATTTAAAATTTAATGGTGAACTACTCAAATACTATCTTTTTTAAAAAATAAAAAATTATTTATTATTAAAGAAGTCATGAATAATCTTTCAAAACACCCAACTATATAGGACCATCAAGTGAGAGGAGGGAATCATTTGACCATACTGTTGAAGCCAACAAAATACAATAACAACGTATGTAGCTCAGCTTTGTGGAACATGAGAACCGGACTGAAACGAGCAGATCGAGAAACCGACATAAGTTCATCTCTGATGTTGGAATATACAATTAAATAGAGATATACATGATGTACCTTAATTGGATTGTTTCAACAAACTCCGCAATGATATCGATGAGCTCCGGCCATTACATCCACAGACATATCCAGTGGCGTGCGTCGGTGCTGCATTCATTCAAAGTCAACTTACCCTACCTTTTCAGGGTCTGAATCTGATAAGACCACAAAGCTTTCAACATTCAAAGCCTGAAACCTAAATTATAAGAGATGGATCTAATTTCATGCACAATCAAAACCAAGCCACACTGCAAGTGTAAACAAGTTGGCTTTTCCCTCGATATCATAACATTGTACTTCTGATGAATGAGAATCTGGGAAACGCGGAAATACGTTTGCCTTTTCTGAAAGATTTTGGGCCATGAGTTGGAAGTTGGCGGTGCAACATAGATATATATATATATTTTTTTACTCTTTTATTCACGTGGCAGCTTTTATCCCTTTAGTACCATTTCCTCGCCATTCTAGGAAAACCCCAAAATTGTAGGCCATGTCAAAAACACGAACACATCATAACTGGAGGACCATAAATAGCCTGATATTAGTCCTGACCAAAAAACTGTTATTTATAAAAATAATTTATAAATTAACTTAATTTGATGTAATACGTTAAATTTACTTAAAATAAAAATAATTTTATAATTGATATTTAAGCGATGGAGCACATTTCAAACCTCATGTTCATCTTATATTTTATTATTTTTAGTTATATTAATTAATATGACATATTTTTAAAAACGTAAATAACTAGAAAACTAAATAAAATATATGGCATAAATAAGATGTGCCAGGGTCCCAAGTAGCCAAGCGATTAGATGCGGTGCTCAAAAACCCATGAGATGGACCTGGAAATGATAAAGGTCTATGTGCTGTATATTGTGCTGTATATTTCACACTTATACTGAGTCTGTCCCAACTGTACGTGGGGACCCTTTCCTTGTGACCCAATCACCTACCTCCTGACAGATCGCCACCACATGGGCCCAAAACCCATGTGGGAGGCTCCAATGGACCCAACCCTTGTGGTCATATCCTTTCTCATGCGGGAGATATTGAAATCCGCTGTTGTTGGCGGTGAAATAATTCACGAGACGACAACGTGGGGTACGTTTGAGTTAAGCAGAACCAGAATGGGTAGTGCGTGTCGGGTCCTAGAGTGAGGACCACGTAAATAGTCGGCGTCACCGAATGGCTTTATCGCGACCAAGTCCGCATACGGCCAAAACACGCCTTTTTGAGAGGTCAAACTTTACCCCACCTTCCACCTTCCATTTTAATGTACAATAATTGTACAATTATTTTTATTTATTATATATATATTTTATTAATGTAATTATCGGCACCATTTGATTTTAATATAAAATAATTATTTTAATTAATTATATCAACGGAGTACACAAAAAAATAGGCAAAAAAATGATTGTATTTAAAATTTTTGTATAATAAAATTGAAGGGCAATAATACAAAGTAGCTAATTAAGCTTGAAACGTCGGTGGCGTTTTGTGGCAAAAGATATAGAAAGATGGAAAAACTGAAGGACAGCAAGATATTCCATGCTAAAAGGCACAGAAAGGGCCAAGGCGTACTGAAAAACGGAGCGAACCATATGGGAGGATTGACTTCTGGGAAGCAGTTAGGTCTGTTCACATGCAAGCAAAAAAGGGAAGAAAAAAAAAAGAAACAGATGGAAGCTTTTGTAGGGGGCCATAGGAAGAGGGATGATGGGGGGTTGCCCTTTCACGAGCATTGTTTTGAAAGTCTATCGTCCAGTTGCCCAAGTTTACCTTTTCAAGTCGACCTTTACGTCTTTATTGCACCATCCTTGGACGGGTCCCATTCCCACGGGACACTTTTCTCATTTTGATAACCTTTGCATGGGAATGGAAGAACAGGTCGTATAAGGAAACCCACTCTCTTGGCTTATCACAGATCTCTCTCTATAGCTCAACTAACTTAGGCAGCTTGGCTTTTCATGAGTTCTAGAAACAAATTAATAAATTTGGGCAGTACGTGAGGTTTGCAAAAGAAGTATTAAATTATTTTATAAAATTAAATTTATAAATTAATATTATTTTATATCATACGTTCGATTTATTTTATAATAAAAATAATTTTATAATTTAACGTATCAAATCAAGTTACGTTATTTTATAAACTTACTTTTATAAAATCTATTTATAGTTAAAACATTTCTCTATTTACAATTTGAATGCTTGCTTTTTATAATCACAATAATTGCTACATTTTTTTTCATAACACTTGTGTGCATAGCTTACACTCCATATATGCTTTATAAATCAAAACGAAAAAGAAATAAAATAGAGATATAAATTTTTTATATATTAATTTAACAAGTACTTAGATTGTTAATAAATTAAAATAAATATCTAATCATATAAAATTGATTTATCTAATAAAATAAAATTGATTTATTTTATATTTCTATAGGAGTCTTTAATATTATAATATTTAAGGTTCGTTTAGATTTATAGATGAGATCAAATAGTTATAGATAAAAGATAAAAATTGAATAAAATATTATTATAGTATTATTTTTTAATATTATTATTATTTTAAAATTTTTTTAAAAATTATTTATTATATTTTATAAAAAATAAAAAAACTGTAATTATAAAATTAGATAAGGAGGAAAGTTTCGAAACCAAGCAAGTTGGGAAATAGTTTGTCATGACACGAGCCGAAGCAAAAAGCATCTGTTCGGGGAAAGGAAAATTCCAGCGGTAAGTATAATTTAATGTGTATTAATTTAATATAATTGATTAAAAATAAATTTTATTAAAAATAATATTAATTTAAATTTTAAATATAAAAAAATAATATTAATACGTATTTTATTTATATGTAATAAAATTCTTGAAAAATAGAGGGACGCGTGGCACATAAGGTATGATGCCGTGGACTTTAGACGAAACTGACTGTGCATTTCATAAATTTAAAAAGGCAGCTTTAATGACCGACAGCAGCAGCATCGTCATCATCAGAGAAACAGAGAGAAATATTGAGGGTAGAACGTTCCAGTGGGGTCCACACGGAGTCAAACTGAGAAACCCGGATCAACACTCAATCCTCTCAATGCTTCACGATTCACTGCCCTCTCCACGACTATTGGTGCTTCCACAACTACAACAATACCCCTCGAGTTATTGCTGTCAAACAATAATTTAAGCGATTTTATAAAAATATATTTATAAATTAATACATTATATTTATTTTATAATTTTATTTTTATAACTTAATAAACTTTCACCCTTTTAAGATTATGTTTAATAAATTATTATTTATCACGTGAGTTTGTCGCATTAGAGTATTAGTATTGAATTAATCAAATGTCAATTCTATCCATATTTTAGATAATATCTACTAAATTGAGTCTATATTGGATTGACTAAACACATTTTAGAATAGTAACAATAAATTCATCCCACATTTTATATAAGAAATGGACTATAATACCTTCATATTAATATTTTATTATTTTAAAAATTATTCTTAACCACACCCAAAATTTGGAATTCAAACCCTCTTTAGCTCCCCCATATCTCACCAGAATACAGTACATTACAACTTCTCAAACTCGAATCACACCAACAATTCAATAACGCTAGGAAAATTAAAAAAAAAAAAAGAAAAAAGAAAAAAAAGCAAGCAAATATTCATACCGATCCAAAACCCTTCCGCAACAAAACATTGAATCTCATTTCCTATCAAACCCACAAAAAGTTCAAAAATTGAACCCCTCCGAAATTTTGGATTATCAAATGGGTGGTGTTAGCGCCCAGCTTTGACAGCTCGGCCTGTCCTCCAGCATAAATTTTCATTTTTATTTATTATTTATTTTTATAATTTTTTAACATATTTAAATATTTTTAAAAAATTAAAAAAAATCAATACATTAAAAGTAACTTCCTTAATTATTAAATAAAGAATTTTTTTTTTTTAAAAAAAAGATTAAACACATAAGCAGTCAAAATGAAGAGACAAATTCAATATACTGACATTTTCCTTTTCAAATTTAGGTCCCTCTCTTTCTTGTAACTTCCAAACCCTTTGAACTTTTGTCTTGTGCTCTTGTCTGGTTGTAAAGTGAAGGACAGAGAAATGAATACCACAATCAGATGCAAAATGTAATGCTTTGGAAAAGGGGGTAGACATATCTTTCCTCAACCCTTGTTAAACTTTTTGTGTTTTTTTGAACTGCCCGAATCAAAATCTAAAGATTTGGGCACACATGGGATAAATAAAAAATAGTATTTAAAAATAAAAATTAATTAAATAAATATAAATAATAATATTTTATTTTTATAAAAAATGTAATGGTTGATTTAATTTAGACTTCAAATTTTGAGTGATTAATTAAAATTAAAAAAAGTTACATATTTTTCAAATTTTGAAGATTAGGATGATTAGTCCAATATGTTTACCGTTGATTAGAGATGGTTCCACAGTCTGTAATATTTTTTTTCTTAATTTAGTATTAGTTCTTAAAATTTATAAGAAATATAGTAGAGAGTAGAGACTGTTCCATCAGTTTGCATGAATATGGAAATTGCTTCATTTATATAAGCCTATTGCATTACGTTCAGATTTTGACCACCCACAACAAGGGCATCGAAGTCATTTCATAAAGAGGCCACCCTGTAAATTTGACTGGAGTTGTAAACTTGTAACCACTTTGGACTTTCGTTGTTATGAACAGAGGGAGAGAATTTAATGGAGGAGGGCTCTACTCTGCAGTCTGCGGCTATAAATACACTGCCAGAGATAATCTTTCTCAATACAGTGATTCAAACTCCTTCTTCTTCAATAGCAGGAAAAATAAAAGCTCATTCTGTCCTCGTTCTCTTGAGTTCGAAAACTTCTAATGCTTCTGTTTTCTCTCATGGCGACTCTTTTCCTCCGGTAAGCTTTTCCTCCTGAAACCCACCGAAAGTTCCTTCTTCTTTGAACCCACCATCTCTTTAGTTCATTAGCTATCCAAAACTCCTTGGATCACTCTGTTTCCGAACTAAAGTTAAAATTTTCTTTCCTTTTTCACCCCCTCTGTTTTATGTAAGGAAAGAATATAAAACTGTTTCAACCTTTGCCATTTTTGTTTTCTTTGCCTTCCTGTGCTAATTTTCACCATCTCTCAGGGAATAAAGGACCAGATTTTAGTGGCCTTGTTTCCTACGCATTGTGTTTATAACAAAATTGTTCTGTTCCAATTTTAACGAAAAAAGGCACTCGGAAAAAAATTCCATTACCTATGGAGACAATCCGAGACCACAACCTTCCGTTCACGTTCACCGTCGGTTCCGATATCCGATCATCTTTATCGGAACTCATATTAACAGGTGGCACCAACACTCTGGACTCAATTTTCTCTCGTTGCCCTCCATCAAACACCATCACCAGCTCGGTTTCTGAGCCTCTAGGTTCCTCGGTATACCTCCACCAGAGAGATCTTCTCCAGAGGTTCTGCCAGGAAAGCCGAGGAAACTGTTCGTTTACTCGCAGTTCGGTGGCTTACCCATTTCAAAGCTCTGCCTGCGCAAGCAGCACAAGCGGTTACATAAATCCATGCAAGAAAAATCTATACAGAGGAGTAAGGCAGAGGCACTGGGGCAAATGGGTAGCCGAGATTAGACTACCCCAGAACAGAATGAGAGTCTGGTTGGGTACCTATGACACGGCCGAAGCCGCTGCTTACGCTTACGACCGTGCTGCTTATAAGCTTCGTGGAGAATATGCGCGCTTGAATTTCCCAAATCTTACGGACCCAAGTACGCTAGGATTCGGAGACTCTGCAAAGTTGAGTGCTTTGAAAAGCTCGGTGGATGCTAAAATCCAAGCGATTTGTCAGAAGGTGAAAAGAGAGAGAGCAAAAAAGAATGCGAAGAAAAGCAGAGCAAGTGTTGGGAGTCATGGCACTGAGATTGAGAAGGCAATGAAGGTTGAATCGTCTCCGTCTTCATCTACGTCATCGTTCCCGGTGTCGCCGTTGGATCTGGGTGATAATTGGAGCAGCGAATTGTTATCATCAGAAATAACTGAGGACGAGTTTTTGATGGGCGAGAATTCACCGTCCTCTGTTTTAACAGGCTGCCCAATCTCAGTGGCAGAGGAACCTGAATTAGAAGGATGTTCGCTGGCGAGAATGCCGTCTTTCGATCCCGAATTGATCTGGGAAGTCCTCGCTAATTAGAACAGAACTTTGTTTCTCAAGCTGAATTGGTGAAAATTGTTGGGAGGATATTTAGGATTTTAGAGGTATTTCATTGGATGTTAAGCAGGGTTTTTTCAAGTGTAAATGGTAGTGTTGGTGGGGGGCTCTGTAGGCAATTTCTTTCTTGTTCCGAGCAAACATTGTTAGCCTTAGAATTTTGTAGGGTTACTTGCAGCTGAGTAAAGGGTTGTTATGCAGCTTATGCTTATGTTTTAGCCTTCTGCCTTTCAGTACGAAGGCATTAAGAATATGTTGTAAGAAGTACTCACTGCTATGCACAAAGGGATTTCATATGTGAATCCTGGGGTTTACTTTTAGTTTTCGAGTTCTGGAATAAAGTCAACAGTTCCTAGATTTTGTTTTTCTAAAATCAAAGATCAGGCCACGAAGAAGAGCCATTATAAAGCCCCGACCCCCGAAATACGAAAAAAGACTTTATTTTATTAGAAAGATATTTTAGCCACATAAAAATTATACAAAAATAATTTTATAAACCGACTTAACTTGACGTGATTTATAGATTATATAACCCTTTTAACGGTAAAGTGGATTTGATATGTCAATTCAAAATACTTGAACTAGAAAGGCTTCCTTTTTAGTTTTTTTTTAGAAGTCAAGTACTTCTCTTCGCCAGAGCCCCTGACTAATTGTCGGTTGTAACTTGTGTTAAAAGTTCTAAACCGTACGATAAATGGTTTGATATAATTACTTGATGAATATTCTAAGAGGCTTACCATGCAACTAAACTACAACCTAATCAAGATGTCGATGTAAATTTGCTTCGACAAGGGTGGGCAACATATGCCCTTTTACATGACGGATCGGGATAACAGAAAGCAATACGGTTTGTGATACATATTGAGAGCACGGATTATGTTCTAATCCGTGCTTTCCCAAAAATAAGAAAGACTTTGTGGGAGGAGGTGGTCCAGGTCCTATTTGTGTGACCGACTCTATTGCCCATACTACAATTCTGATAAAACAGTGATGCATGCTTCTTTAGATAAGAACGACAAACGCATTGGAACCGAACGTTCCCCCGCAGTTTTTTCTTCCTTTTGGGAAATTGGGAATTCTCGGCTCCCATACTTTCATGTATGATGAGAGGCCGCAAAACCAAGGGATGCCCCAAAAAATAAAAGTGAACCTAAGTGCTTGATTGCAGGCTAGAGGACCAATGGACACTACAAAATGCCCCTATCTGCACGCAAGCTAGACTGGGACTTTGGCTGAATTAAATGTCCATTTCAAGCTAAATCTTTAGACCCTTGTTATATTGCATCTGAAAAATGGAAGCACTTTTGTAAGGGAAACAGTTTATAGGGTATCATGCAAGATTATCTACTGTCTTCAAAGGGCACAAGCTTAGGTGCGTAATTACTTGTTGATAACAACAAAAAGTCCACTGCACAATGAGAAATTCCTGGCATCTTTTCTTATGAAGTAACCGTAACAGGTCACATCCAGAATGGGCACAATATAAAACTTAATATGCATAGTCTCCTTTTAACAGTTGGGAAAATGACAGATGTTCCGCTAAATGGTGACCCATGGCATGTAGTTTTCTGGGGGAGCATTATTGCAACATAATTGCAGCAGAACATAGCAGAGGAAACTAGCATGTGCGTTCAAACCAAAATTTTGACTTTAAATAAAATGGGGTCTGCCAGCATATCTTTGTCAAGTTTCCGATCGTATCAGTTCCTAAGAGTAACCCTGATAGCCAGATACGAGGCGATGAAATAATTAGAGAAGCACTTACCAAGTCAGGGAATGTTTTGAGTGTTGCAGTTTTGTGTTGTAGGGATTTTGTATCTCCTCCGGCAGTATTTCATGAATTTGTAGGAAGCTGGTCTGTAAAACTAGATGCTTCTATAGAATATCTAATTAAGAGGGGTTTATAAATGTACATGGTGCTTCAAGAATGTGCATAAGAGAAGGCGGTAGACATATTCAGCAACAGATGCTCTCTGTTCATTTGTCAACCTGCAGGAGTGATGACAATACAGTAGGAAATTTATATATATGTGTGTGCGCGCGTGTACATATATGTTGTATAACCTTCTAGCTTTCCCATCACAAACCCAACAATGAACACTACGCCAACCGCTATATACCCACGGAATACGATTAAAACCAAAATCATCTGCAACGAAGGATTAAAACGGGGTGATATTCAGATTGACATATATGTCCGAGTTTTCCTATGAATAGAGTGAAGAGATAAAGAGGCATGTTTGAGATCATCTCTACATCATAGATTTTAGTTAGACAAAAGACATGAATCTGTGTAACTTTCAGCTATCAAAAACTTATTTAAAATTAATAGCGAGTAGCTCCTGTCATTTTATATTAAACCTCATTATTGTTAGTGGAAATTTATGGTAGAGAAAGTAACTTTCTAGTATCATATCTCTATATAAACCCTCTAAGATTTAACCGTTAAAAAAGAGCTAAGAAGCCGATCCTGTTGTGCTCATCTAAAATACAATCCGTGTAAGATCTGATACCAACCAAACTATCGAACATAGAAGATCAGATACCAATTAGTCCCCTCTTTTCCCTAAGGAAGAGAACAAATATCAACCCAACTTCTGAGGGAAGTATTGATCTCTTAGATAGCAACCGTCATTATTGGCCAGCAGCACTATTTCGAATACCGTACCGTATCGGCCGGTACCGTACCAGCCACTGATCCGATACAAGTATTATACCTATTTCGTACAGGCCGATATTTTGGCCTGTACCTTCTTTTTTTTCATTTCTTCAAACTGTAAGCTTATTTTTTGACCCACAATTCAGACTAGACTATTTATAATTTATATATATATATATATTTATTCATATATAGACTATTATTTTAAAATATAATTTATATATATAATTTATTTATATATCAACTATCCTGAAACAGTACACGAAATAGTATCGGTATCAAAATATTTCGTTCCAGTACCTTGACCGGTACGATATTCAAAACTTTGGCTAGCAGTTGAATTAAACATCAGCTATTGAGCAGCAGTACCTAATATCATCAGAACTTATAATATTCCGAGGAAAGAAATGCAAGTCAAACAAACAAGCCCTCGTGGTCGAACTTTCAATTAAATTGTGCCTATTTTAGTAAATTCAAAAGTTGGTTACCTTACAATATAAGAAACAAGCTGCCTCCCCCCCGGAGTTGGGAGGAAGGGGCGCTGGGACATTTATGGCTAGTATGCATTCTAAGCGGAATATGGTAACTTTGATCAGAGTTAAAGTTAAGCAATGAATATCACGGGAAACACTTAAACAAATTTTCAG
Organism: Carya illinoinensis; assembly: GCF_018687715.1. Lineage (NCBI taxonomy): Eukaryota > Viridiplantae > Streptophyta > Magnoliopsida > Fagales > Juglandaceae > Carya > Carya illinoinensis. The sequence goes on from NC_056763.1 coordinate 25,733,517, forward strand.
GTTTACACTCATCGGTAACCATGTCCTCCCTTGCGTTTTCGATTTCGGCTCTGGTCATATTTGAGAGCTATATCCATTCTCCAATTAAAAAACTGCACCGTTGCATATTTAAAAATCTAATTAATCATAAACATAACATGATAATCAGAATTAATCATGTAAAGGGAATAACAGATCAAATTAACCTCAACAAGGTACTAAACCCTAACCCCAGTGGAGGAAGAAGCATTACAATCAATATTGAGCGAAAGCTTGATAAAGCAGTTGAAGAAGTCGCAAAACGATGCTTGCGAAAGCCGATTCCAAGGGTAATCGGAGCCGATGGTCGTGACCGCAGGATCGGGGATGGAGTTTTAAAATGGCAGGAAGAGAAGAGGGAGAGTGGAAGTGAGTGAGTCTCCTTCGGCGGAAGAACCTGGGGACTTGGGCTGAACTTCTGTTAGATAATTGGGCCGAAGAGAGTTGCAAAGAGTCTCGATGAAAGAAAGCCCGAATGATGGAAAATATTCCCCACTCTCTACTTAAACAGTTAAACCCATTTTTTACTTTGACCGTTCGCTCTTTTCTCCTTCCATACTTACACTGCCACGTCATCTGCACTCCTACCGACATGCAACTCCACGTCAGTGCTCTAGCTATGCAGCTTGCAACTTTCCATCTCACTTTTGTCTCCCTGCATCCACTCCATTTTGTGAAATTGATCTCTATTCTATATAGTTACATTTATATATTTTATTGATATAATTAATTAAAATAATTATTTTATATTAAAATTATAGACAATCATGTTGAAAAAGTATGATAATTACTAGTGAATCTACAAGAAATAATAATAAAAATTAATAATAAAAATAAAAATTTAACGTAATTTGACGATGTGCCTACATCTATAAAAGAGAGAGGTGCAAAATTCATTATCTGTAAAGTAAAGTTACATAATGTATATTTATACTAATTCTAGACGTATGGATATATTTAAAAAAATTTACAAAAATACCCCCATATCCTAGATGCCATATCGCTCCATTCAGCTTTGCTCCGACATATACTTACTTTCACAATATAAACCATATATTTTAACAAATTAATTACATTAATAAAATATATCACATTATTAATAAAATGTATAAAAGAAAATAAAATCACAAAAATATTAGACATCAAATTTTTGCATAAGATTTCACTTTAACCTATCTTTCCTTATTTCTCATCCTTCTTACCTCACCCATCCCAATTTGACATCTCCACCTCCGTGGAGGGACTGATGGGTCGCGACTTCCCACTCGAGATTGGAGAGAACTTCCAATAATGTTGTCCTTGTGGTTGTCGTAGAACCTCAAAATTGGCGGCGCAATAATTTGGGTGATAGTCAATAAATAAGATTTTATTATAATTAGACCTCGTTTCTAAATTGAAATATTTACGTAATTTTTATGAATAATAGTTAAATAATTTAAATTAATATATTTTACTAAATTAAAAAAAATATTAAAAAAATTTAAATAGAAATATTATAAAATTAAAAAATTATAATATTATGTTTATCTTAAAGTTTGAAAAAATTGTATTATTTTTTATAATTATTTTAACATCTTAAAAAATTATAATGATTAGATAATGATTAAATAAGAAAGTTGAAGATTTAAAATTGAATATTAGTTTATATTTAAATAATGTTAAGAAGAAAATTATAAAAAATTTAAAATTTTTTTATCATCCCATCTCATTATTCAAACTCTTAAAGCCTTTAAATATATGCATGTGATTTTTATGAAAAATGCTATCCATATATTTCTTTTATTTATTCTTGAGCCAACATAAGAAGCTATTGTTTATTTTCAAAAAAATTCTTATTTCATTTCATTTTAATTATTATAATTTTTTTAAATTTTTATATAAAATAAAATAAAAATTCAACTTTTTAAAATTTTAATATAAAAATAAAATAAATAATTTAGTTTTTTTAAATTTTAATATAAAAATAATATAAAAATAATATATTTTAATAATATTTTATTTTACTTTTAAAACTTCGATCACGTCTACTCTTGTCTCTGCAAGCAAACGGGAATGGGCCTCCAATGCAGAGCGTTAAAGAGGCATCCGACTAGTAGTGGGGGCGCATGAGCGATCGTTTTTACATTTTAAGCCCAAGAATATCAAACAAATACTATTAAAATGAAGCGCATTCAAGAGTGCCATGTTTTCTTTTTTAATATTATCAGTCCGGCAAACGGGATTGGGTTGCCAAAGAGTGAGGCTCTGGACCTTTCGCTATTGGAGTTTCCAGTGGCGGTGCATTTTGGACGCTTCTGTCGACCTTCCTAATCCCATTTCTTGACAAACCATCCATTTTACGGCGATTTTCGAACGATTGGTTAAATCAACTGATCACCGGTTTCCGGTTAGATACAGTATTGATTCTTTTGGGGAGCTTCTTTTTTCTTTTTGTTCTTTTTCCCTCTAGTCACCGTGGTCCGTGATGGTGACCAATGACTATATCGCCACGAGCAGCAACGGGTACTGCAAGATGGAGGACGAGTACGTTAGGAGGCACCACCGGCACGAGATCAAAGAGCACCAGTGTAGCAAGTCCCTTGTCAAGCACATCAAAGCCCCAGTTCCTCTAGTAAGCTCCATTTCTTTTTATATAATATGTTAGTTTTATATCTTCTTGTTTTCCTCAAGGCCTTGTGATTTCACAAAGTCCCGCATGCAGATCCAAGATCATCGCCTTAGTTTGCATATTGTCATGGAAAGTTAGTGGATTTTATTTGTAAAAGAGAAATTAATCTTTAATTCAAAGGAATTGGAACTTTTTAATGATATTGTTTTTTGAGCAAAACAAGAACAACAAATTATAAAGTACTAGTTCTTGAAAGCCGAGAAGGAAGGATTGGATGATATTTGATACTTTGTGATTGATTGTCGGTGTTTGGGCCATAGGTTTGGTCTTTGGTGAGGCGATTCGATCAGCCGCAGAAGTACAAGCCGTTTATTAGCAGGTGCATTGTGCAGGGTGACCTTCAGATTGGGAGCGTTAGAGAGGTGAATGTTAAGTCGGGATTGCCAGCCACGACTAGCACCGAAAGATTGGAGCTTTTAGATGATGAGGAGCATATCTTTAGCATGAGGATCGTTGGAGGAGATCACAGACTGAAGGTATAAATTTGATCCTTTCTTTTCGTTAGAGAATCTTTCGGTCTATTGGTGAATCGGGTTGAGGTTCTTAAAATATAAATAAAGATTAAAGGTGGTTAAACTGTCGCTGTTTGTCCATAATTTTGGCGAGATTCAACTTTTTTTGTTGTACTTCTTTTTCGGTTGATGTCCTGGAATATGTGGGAGCATTGCGTGTTTACCCCACAAATTAGTTAGGTGATATTCAGGATACCCTGCTGTCTATTACTGCAAGGATAAAGGTTCAGAAATGCATAGTTCTGTCACAAGTGATTGAGAGATAAATTTGTGTGAACATCAAGCATCATCTTTTTCATTCCACTCTTTCAGACAGTATAAATAGCTTGAAGATCAGACCAGATTTGACTATTGGCGCTACTATAAGAAACGGCTGGGTTAAGATAGGCCTTTTGAACCATGAAATGGGGTTTTGCAGGATATTAAGAATAGGGGGGAAAGTGTAAGTAAGAAACTATATAATACTTGTAATCAGTTGTCAAAAGTTATAGCTAATAAATGCACTCATCCATGAAACAAGCCTCAAGATTGCCTCGTTTTCAATACAGTGGTATTTCTTTTCGTTTTGAGTATCAACAGGCTTTGAATTTTATATGCCTATCGTCCTCGAGCACCTCAACTGAACCCTATGTCTTTCATTTGTGCATGTGATGAATTTATGGCTTACGACCAAATCATGTTTTACTTATAACTTGTCCCATCTATTCAAACAAATTCATTTCCCCCCCTTTTTTTTTAATCTTATCTTATACATTCGTTGTGTGGTAGAACTATTAATGTTGGCATAGAACATTCATTTTAGTGCTCCAACCCTTTGCCCCTCTTTCCTCACCCTTGCAGAATTACTCTTCCGTCATTACCGTCCATCCAGAGATAATTGATGGGAGGCCAGGGACATTAGTGATTGAATCATTTGTGGTAGATGTTCCGGATGGGAATACCAGGGATGAAACTTGCTACTTTGTGGAGGCCCTTATCAAGTGCAACCTCAAGTCTCTGGCTGATGTCTCGGAGCGATTAGCTGTGCAAGACCGGACAGAACCAATTGATAGAATCTAAGGAGAGGGTTATAAATGTCATGAGCGAACAATGTGAGGTGTTGGATGTCTGAAGCCGAGTAGAGAGTTTGGTATTCTTGCGTTTTCTTCTTTCCACTGTAAAATAATCTCGGGATATCTCATGTCTATATTAGCTATTAATCAAGCTCATCATAGCCATCCAATTACCCGAAAGAACGCAAAAAAAAAATATCGGATTTCTTATGTTGTCACTTCTTTTTCTTGGTAAACCCTTCTATGGCTTTTCTTGGTTGACAATAACGGTGCCATGTATCGAACTTGGGATGTAAATATTTATGTTTGACAGGAAGGTGATGTTCATGTTCTTTGCTTTGCATTTTGTTTTGTTGAATAAGTTTGGTAGTTCTTGCTTTAAGTACATACTCGGGTAGATTTAGGAAGTAAGCATTCAGTGTATTAGTGGGTCCTCTTGCTCCTGCAATGTCTAGCCTTCTCAAACTCTACCTACCCTCCACATAACAGAAGCTTAATTTTATTTTTTGTTCCTCAATGTTTTTTTTCCTTTTCCTATACTACTACTTTCTTTCCATCTTCTGAGTATCGAATAGGGTAATCTTTTTTTTTTTTTTTTTTTTTTCCTTCTTCTTAATTTCATTTAACAGTGGAGCTGAGCAGCTGAGCTTCTACCCTGTATCAGATTGCGTGCCCTTGGTTGACTTTTTCCTACTTATAAAATAGTTTGTCAGATTTAGAGTTGTTAGTTTACAAATAATATGTTGGCATATTCTTACTATAAAACTTAGTCCAGTTGAGTTGTAAATATGTTGAGTAAAATCTAGGTTGCAATTGGAATAAAAAGTGCAAAGATTGTAAATTTGCAAGATCGGATGAGATCGATCAAGCCGGAGTAAATTGGTCATCACTTTTGAGGTATTATTGGTGTCGTCAGAAAATCTACAAATTCAAGTTTCTCAAGGATCTACAAATTCCAACATTTACAGAGTCAAAGAGAGCTCAACAATGTAACAACTAAAAAACTGGACAAAAAGCTCGCACAAGCAAAAATTTCGAGATTTACTTTTCATTAGAGTTTGGACTCTCTAAGTGGTCTATCTAAACCCAAGTATAAATAAAATAATATGCAGGACTTATAGGTTGTGAATAGAGGCCAGAGTTGTTGTTTTCATTGTATTTTTGAAAGAAAACCCTAAAGAGATCTATTGTGTATTGAAGATCGATCATCTCTTAATAAACAAACCTCTATCATATTGTGCTTTTATTTGAATGCTGTTGAGTCCATTGGTTTGGACGTGTTCATTGGCCGAAGGATTTTTGGAGCTACTTGGATGTAAAGACAGAGTATTGAGTTGGTGCTCATAGTAAAACTATAGAAAGACCAGTGGTCTAAAGCTACCACATTGCAGAGATCGAGTTGAATATTTGTGGTATTACAAGCTAGATATAGTTACTTTAAGAATATTGTAAGTGCTTCTAAATTAGTTATACTAAATTTAATTTATATAATAAGTTTTAAGTTATGATTTACAGTCAGAGTAATTTTAGATTTTGAATATATTCTTTAAATGAGTTTACATTTTGTTATCAAAATTGATATGTACCGATTATTTCTTATGATTTGATTGATTATTAATTTAAATAATCCGACAAATTAAAAAAATACACTATCCACCTCCTTCGATTAATTTTAAGACGTCAACCTATAATTTTTCAAGAGTATTTTAACAAGTTGGTTTCAAGTGAATATTTTGTTAATTAAATTTAAAATTAAAGCTTTGATGAGTCAAATGTCAGATTGGGATTGCTCTCTCTAGTAAATGGCGGCTTTAAAGACTCGATGATAAATGTCTCTGTAATCTGTGTAACCGTACCTTGTGCAGTGTTGCTTTGATCGGAACGACAAAAAGATCACGGTCGTCGTCTCGTGCTCCGACTTCTTCTTCTGTTTTACTTGATAATTCTTGGATCTATAACTCACATTTTTTGTCCTCTTTAACTCGATCCAATCTGCAACTTTTAATTTTTCTTATGAATTCTATAATTATGCCTGTTTTCTTTGATGGAGTGCTTTATATCCTAATCACAGAAAATAAATATTATATATATATATAATAGACACAAAAAAAAGTAAGTTTTACAACATTTATTATTATTCTAAAAAATCATATAAATATATATATATATATATATATATTATATTCGTGGTTGTCCATTGGGGAGTAAACCCTCATGTTACTACTCTAAAAAATGCTTTACATAAATCTATATTTTTCTCGCTCTAATTCAAGTTTTTATCCATCCAACCACATTTAGAAACATTTATTGTATGAGATTTAGATTTATCGTAATTCTTAAATTAAAGTAAAAGAGAGAGAGACATATGAAGTGGATTGCATAATATTTATTAATAAATAATTTAGTTCATTAAATATTTAATAAATATTGTGGTCTAATTATATATTTATTTCATTATAAGTACTTGAGTTGGAATATTTAATGAAAAGAATAAAGTTTTCTGATTAAACGAAACAGAAAACATCAATAAATTGTTCAACAAAACAATACTCAATTATCAAAATTACAATGTATTATGGTTTGTATTAAAACCATAGTAACCAAATAAAATGAATGATGCTGTTACAGCATATGCAGGTATCCGTTAGTCTTATTAATCACGGTATTAAAACCTTGGCCCACTCACTGCTTCAAGTACTCTCGGTGCGTAGCAGCTTCCTGCATTAGCGCAGTACTGCTCTGTCTCTGCTCTGCGCACTCGGAAGACAATCGCCGCTAGACGAAAGCTTTGTTATGAAAATCCGCTAATTAATTCCTTCGAAACTGCTCTCGGTTATCCGATGCTTCATCAGAGCTGAGTCTCACAGGTATTTCTCTCTCTCGCTCTAAATTTAGTTCCCGTTGCTGAAATAGTTGCTCAAATGCTTTTCTTGGTTCTTAACCATTTCTTTTCAGTTATTTAATGCAGATTAATCGCCATTAGCCTTTCGCTTGGAGCTTTCTCTTTGTACCATTTTCTGGATCTACCTTACATTTTCTTGAATATTCTGAACCAAATTTGAAGTAATTTTTGTATTTTTCTTCTTGTAATCACCACCGAATCACTTTTGGCTCTTTTTTTTTTTTTTTTTTTTCCTTCTCAAAGAAAATCTCTTTGTTCATTTCATTGCTCTCAAATTTATCTAAAGTACTTTTGTGGCTATTCTCTTTGGCTCTCTCCAACCACTTCCCTTAGAAAAACACAGAAAATCCACACCTCTGCTGATTTCCCTTTAAAAGATTTGAAAATTACGAAAATGCTTCGGTTTGTAGTCTCGATTTTGATCTGCTTCTCAACCATTGCCCCGTTTCTGAACTCCGTCGCGATTGCGGCACTGATATCGTGCTCCGGGATGGTACCGATGAATTATCGGAACGACAAGATATCTATAACAGACTTCGGGGGTGTCGGAGACGGACGGACGCTGAATACGAAGGCTTTTCGGGAGGCGATATATCGGATTCAGCACCTGAGGAGGAGAGGTGGCACGCTTCTTTACATACCTCCTGGGGTGTACTTAACAGGGAGCTTCAATCTCACTAGCCACATGACCCTCTACTTGGCGAAGGATGCAGTTATCAAAGCCACTCAGGTACCCTAGTCTCATTAGTCATTTTTTCACAAAATTTCAATAATTTGGCTCTAGCTGTAGTTAGCTTGAATGCCTGATTGCTATGATAAATCCACATTTGCTCCAAATTACTTTTACAACTTATTCTGATTGGCTTAATAATTTGCCGTTGTTACTAACATGTGGAGACCAATATCTCTTAGTATATGCTGGGAGTATATCTCACATTATTAATTATTACTGGCATGAATTTGTGTAATTTATTAACTGTCCAATAAATATAATGGGATCCGGTTTTCTGTCTCTCCCGTACCAACAAAAACTCTAGATCCAAATACATGTTTTGGAACGGGATTTAGAAGTTTAGGTTATTTGCTGCATTGCATGTTGAAAATTTGATTATGATGGCGATCGGGTTTTGATTGGCTTAGCCGGAATGATGGTGGAGAACTTTGGGGATTAGAAGATTTATATCAACAATGGAGGTGGTCCGGGCTTAAAAAGGAGAGGAATGTAGTGGGTCTGGTGTAGCATGTTGTGCACATGCATTTACAGTGGGAACGATTAATGTTGTTGGACAGCTGTGTCATGTGTGCATGGCTGGTGGGCTCGTCTTATTTGATAGTGTAAACATTAGCACATGTAGGATTTGAATACTTTCCATTCTTTTGGTTCCAACGTTAAAGGCTTGTTCATCATGTTATAAAGGCTGCCGGCCCAGCAATCATGCCACCCTAGCATAAATTTGGATTTTTATTTTTTCATATTTTTTTAACATTTAAATATTTTTAAAAAGTAAAAAAATATACAAATATACTAAAAGTCATTTTTTTAATCATTAAGTAAAAATAATAATAAAAAAAACTTAAATACATGAGCGATTAAAATGAAGAGACAAACTGTATACTAATATTTTCCTATTATAAAAGCATACCATAACGCTCACAAATCCTTGGTTAGAAATATCAAAACAAAAGCCTTATTTAATAATTATGGTACTTAACTTCCTGCTGGGATTAGGTAGTCCCCATATCAACTGCGGCTTTTACAGTTGGGGTCTTTTACAATCGGGTCAATTTCGTCTCTCGGATAGTAGAGCCAAGTAATGACTCACTTTCTCCACCTCAGTCCTTGAGGCTTGTGGCGTATTCCCGGGCCATATTAGGATGGGCCTAATTTGGTTGACTTTGACCTAATATTCCTAGTGATGGCACTCACAAATGTGACTTCCCGTTGGTTGAGTCATGCATTGCAATATTTCCCTTCTCCGATGAAGAAAGGGAAAGTTAAAAGAATTGAAGACCTTAGATGACTACTGCCTCAATTCTTGGCCCTTGCTTTAGTTAATTCTATGCTCTATTGAATTTTTCTTCCTTGCTTGATGATTCAGGATACTTGGAACTGGCCCTTAATTGCTCCTTTGCCATCTTATGGAAGAGGGAGGGAGCGCCCAGGAGGAAGATATATTAGCTTTATTCATGCAGATGGAGTTCATGATGTGGTAATCACCGGTGGGTATCAACAATTGTTTGCATCATTGCTTTAGGCAGCTTACAGCATAATTATAGATACCTTCTCCAATACCACTTAATAATAAATAATTAGAGATATCAAATAATGATAATAATGATAAGGATGGTGACGATGATGATAATCAGAGAACCTTTTCTCATGTACAAGATGCTGCATGTAAGAGAAGTTCACATATAAGTAGGTAGCTGGAAATATGTTTCCATGACATGTAATGTTTAGTTCGATAATTTGAGTGTATGTTGACTACTTTAAAAAAAAAAAATGTAGTCCTTGTATTGAATGGTTAATAAAGCACATGTTTATAATTAGTGGTTCGTTTGACATGTAATGATTGTAAATCTCAACCTAGAACTACATGTTTCAGTACCCGACGTCAAAAAAAATGTTTCAGTACCTAATTTTATGTCATATTTCATATTACAATGTTTCTCTGATTGTTTTTTTTTTTGGCAGGTGAGAATGGAACAATTGATGGCCAAGGAGATATCTGGTGGAACATGTGGAGGCAGAGAACTCTTCAATTTACTAGACCAAATCTGGTTGAATTTGTGAACTCCAAAAACATAATAATTTCTAGTGTGATTTTCCGCAATTCTCCATTTTGGAACATTCACCCTGTCTATTGCAGGTAAGCATTACAGTTATTTTGCAAGTTTTGTCTAAGGACCAGGCTGCCCCTCAGTTTATTTATTAATTTTATTTGTAAAGTATCTTTGAGAAATTGACGATGTGTAGCTCCACATTGTACATGGAACTATCTTATCAACTGGTGGGTAAAGCTGAGGCTCCATTAGTCTAATTTTAATTTTGAAGTCACTGGTCATAAGGATCTCTTCAAGTGTGACTGTGTACTTGAGTGCACATGTGTGTACATGCGCGCATGTGTGTATATATATTAAATTTTTTGTTCAGAATGATATAATTATATACTTGATTGGCATCTTTAAGTTTTATTGGGGGCTGCATGAGAGGCACAATAACCAATAATGGCTCTTAACTTCAGTGCACTCCAATAATTTAAGTTAGCAAATCCTTTTGGCACTTAAGATTTATAGCGATTTCACCAATAAATTCACCAGTTTTTCATTGGATTTACAATATGGTCATTGTTAAATTTTCATGTTTTCTCAGTCTTTTTTAATATTCCTCGCTACTTGCCTGGTACAAGTTGCAACCCAGGATTGGAGAAATAGAGCCATAACCTTATCTCGTACGTCTGCCTTTTTTGCAGCAATGTTGTTGTCCGCTATGTTACAATATTGGCTCCGCCTGACTCTCCCAACACTGATGGCATTGATCCAGGTACTGCTATTTTTAGTGCTTTATATGTAGTCCCGCCACCACTTATCAAAGAAATATGTAGTCTCTGCAGCCTATTCATTAATTTCTTCGTTCTTAAGATTTATATAGGCGCTGACTCTTCCTCTCACTTAAGATATCTGAACAGTCTGCAACAATATAGGGGTGGCGTACGGCTAAGATAGATAGGTCGGTTTAACCCCGAGTTAGACCCCAAAACTGTGTGCCCATTCTATTGATAGTGTTCCCCTTTGTTTCTTAAGCATCTATGGTGGAAATGACGATCAAATATTGCTGATACTTCAAATGAATGAATGTGTGATGTTCAATCATGTTTAATTCTGCACATCCTTACGAGTTATGATACAGATTCAAGCTCTCATGTCTGCATAGAGGACTCATACATATCAACCGGAGATGATCTTGTGTCTGTGAAGAGCGGGTGGGATGAATATGGAATTGGTTATGGTCGTCGTAGTTTTGACATCACAATCCGACGGATGGCAGGATCATCCCCATTTTCTGGAATTTCAGTAGGAAGTGAAACCTCTGGTGGGGTGGAAAAAGTGTTGGCAGAACACATAAACCTTTACAACATGGGAGTCGGCATCCATGTGAAGACGAACATCGGTAGGGGAGGGTTCATAAGAGATATTACAGTATCTGATGTGTACATGGAAATTGCTCAAAAGGGGATAAAGATTGCAGGCGATGTTGGCGACCACCCTGACGACAGATTCAACCCAAACGCTCTCCCGGTCGTGAAGGGAATCACTATTAAAAATGTTTGGGGTGTGAAGGTTCAGCAAGCGGGTTTAATACGAGGCCTGAGGAACTCCCCATTCACAGGGATTTGCCTCTCTAATATCAACCTTCTTGGCGCGCCACTGAGATGGTCGAGAAGTCCTTCATGGAAGTGCTCTGATGTGAGTGGAGCATCTCACCAAGTCAGTCCGTGGCCCTGTTCAGAGCTGTCCAGCTCCCATCCAACAAATTCGTGTTCCAGTCACCTCTGATATGTGTTTCTTTTAAGAGATGTATTAATTTCCGAATGAAAAACAAAGAATTGTTTCCCTACCATCTGCTATTCGAATTATATGCACCACTTGGGATTATATGGGGATTAATCAATATAGAAACAAGCAAAATTACTCCAATTATCAGTAATTAGTCCGTAGAAGACCAAAGTAGCAACCAGAAAAAAAGCACAGAATCGTATACATTTCGTAGTACAACTAGACGTTAACCATGCGTATAACGCTTCTACATCTCTTACGGATGCAACAAAGATTATTTACAAAGAAAAGACTCCCCCAAGAATATGTAGGATCACTCACATCTTCAAAACTGCATCAAAAACTGGCGAAACTTGTTCATAAATCCACCCTCGTGATCGTGTTGTCCCTCCATCTCTTCTCGCTCCACGGATCGGTGATGCCTCTTCTTCTTCTTCTTCATGTGCTCCCTTCCCTCCACGTCATCGTGCCCGTGGTGAAACCTGGGTCCCTCGTGGCCAAATTTGGCCCACCTCACCGGGATCTGACGCACCCCTCCCCGAGGCAACGGGCGATTCGAGCTCGAATACTTCTCGTCGGACAAGATCATATCGTCTCCATACGGAACGTCACGGCCATGGAAGCGCGGCTTCAGCTCGTGGATGTGGTGGTGGTGGTGGTGGTGGTGGCGGCGGAAATGGTGGCCGCGATGGAACGTCACCGGGAATGAATGCCTAGGGAAGTGGCGGTTGATCGGACGGAAACTGACCATTGTCAAATGGACGGAATCAGTTTCGGATTCTTTGGCGTCAGATCCGGGCAGTTTCGGATCGGTTTTCTTGGGTTTGAACTCGACCATGGTGGGGAGTTCAGACCCGTGTTTTTCGCTCGGCAGGAGGACGGTAGTTCTGGTCGTTGTTTTGGTGTCATGTTGGGGAAAGGTGAAGAAAACAGTCTTTGGCTCCTCGACGATGGCGTCGTTCTGAATCGGATCTGACGAAATACGGGCATGGCAGAGTGAAAACAAGAAGAAGCTAACGGTAACTGCGAAGACGAGCTTGGCCATTTCGTGGTTATCAGACATAAGGATGGAGCAGAGTAAGCGGAAATTGATCGAGGAACGATGTTAATATATGCAGGAGAGGGATGGATGGAGAGACTTTGAGTCGGGGCAGGTAGCTTTGGGCGGAGTCTTTGACTCTCGAGTCTCTTGACTGCGCGCAAAAGGCGGGCAGTAAACAAAAAGAGTGGACCCACCATGTGTAATTGTACGAGATGTTTGACTTTTTTATAAAACCTAGACGGTGTGTTCGAATTCACGTTCGGTGCATATTTTCTTTAAAAAAAAAAAAAAATTAAGGATAAGTATGTTGTTTAGACAGTCAGTTTTCTTTATGAAAAAATATAGTTGCAAGATAATTGTGTATTAATCTGTATATTAATATAATATGATTGATTAAAAAATAAATTTTATTAAAAATAATATTAATTTAAATTTTAAATATGAATAAATCAGTATTGATACATAGATTAGTGCATAACTATATTTATATGTAACAAAGCTCTTTCTTTTTTCTAATGGAAAATAAATACTTTGAAAATGTAACTGAAGTAGCATGCCTCATCGTAAAAAATCACATTATTATTATTATTATTATTATTTAAGACTTAAGTCTTGTTTATTTTTACAATATATCTCATCTCATTTAATTATTATATTTTTATTAAATTTTTATATAAAATAAAATAAACAATTCAATTTTTTTAAATTTTAAAATAATAATAATATTTTATTCAATTTTTAACTTTTATCTCAACTCAAATATGAAAACAAACGAGGCCTTAATTAATTATTAATAATACCATATTTTATAATGAGATGAATAGCATTTTGAGTAATATTAGATACAACATAAGTTACGCATACTTTCTTTACAAAGTAGTGGAGCTCACTAATAAAAAATAAATTTTTTTCATGAAGTTATCCCATTTATCATTTTTTCAAAAGGAGTCCATGTGTAACTTGTATACCTTAAGATTGTACAGATCATTTCTCCAATATTTTATATCATATTTGTAGATTAGTAAATATATTATTTGTGTTATAAACATGAGTTTAACAAAATGAGTTTTAAATAAAGAGGGATATAGATATTTACATGATTTGATATAAAAGCCTACATCTACTGACCGTTCAAGGGTGAAATATACTACGTTTAGTGACTTTATAATTTCTCATTACCTCTAAATAAAAGATGTCATTTGTGTAGAAATATGAAGAGAAATGATTGAAAGAGTGTAGAGAAGTGCCAAGTTTGTTTAGATCCCCTTCTTTTAAATGGTCATTCCTCCTTTGGAGTAGCTTTACATCACTCTATTATTTTCTATGTTAAAAATCTTATGTATAGTTATTTTTACGTATTTTTTATACACTTTATTAATGTGATTGAGTGTGTTATTTTTTTAATATAAAATAATCGTTTTGACCAATTAATCAATAGAGTGTGCAAAAAATATATAAAATTAACTTTACGTAATAGAACTCTATATATATTAGTCAACATTTTTTTAACTTGTCATTTATGAATGTATAATTTTACAGATGGATGTTGAAGTAATATCTTATCAATTAGGTTTTGCATTTGAAAACAGAAAAGCCTCCCTTGCTCACAAGTCGTCAGCGCCAAAATCTATTCAAATAAGGAAGTATCCGGGCTTATCTGCGCATTGGATATGAAGCATAGTTGGGCTATCATTGGGCCTTCCATTTGCAAAACATATATACACAAATAATAGCCCACAATCCGACTTTAGAAATTAAATTTTATTTAACTACATAATTCAGATCAAATGAAATAAAATATTTTGTTAAAAATTAAATAAAATATTATTATAATATAATTTTGTAATATTACTTTTTTTTATATTTGAAAAAATTAAATTATTTATTATATTTTATATATAAATTTATAAAAATTATAATGATTAGATGAGATAATTTAGATATCTAAACCAACCTTAATGTCTCGCTTTAAAACTCTTATCATGATCTTTATACCTGGTCAAATTTATCACATCAACTTATGGTCTTCTAATTTGAATGAAAAGTTCTATTTATCATTTTCTATTCCGCACACTAACACGTGGTTTATTATTTAGAATTGAGTAGACGATTCTACTACTCTTAGGCATCCCAATAATTCTTGGCATGAAAATATTTTGACAAACAACATAAATGGTTTGTGAAGGATCCTCACAATAGTTGACTTGGCTTAGTAAGCGGGGGATTCAACCCATTTAATAATGTGAGCAAGCCTTATAGCATTTGTCTAGTTATATATGTACCTTATAAATTATTTCCTTAGTTTTATCTAAAAGAACCCTACCTCATGTTGACCTTGCTTATTCCTAGTCCCAAAACTCTTCAAAATGACATTGATTTGTAATCTGAGACCCTTACTTGACTAGTTAAGAACTTAATGGGAATTAGGTATGGTTTACATGTAGCTTTATTATAGACTATTAACGACTTCATTGTATATGAAACCTCTTTGGATGAAGTACCAAAGGAAAACTGTCATGTTTTGTGTGTAATATGAATACTGACTCAACATGGTTGACTTACAGTGGAAAACAATGTTACATGCTTTATCGTCGATTTTTACAAAGGTTGGAGACTAATTTTTGACATGTTTAACGGTAGGAAATAGCGTAGTATGACCCCTAGGGTGTAACACTCAGTCCCTTTGAGGTTAAGAAAAACATTAATTGTAAAAAATTGTAAGACCAATGCGCTACTGACCTCACCTGTAAATAGATCTTTACTTCTTTACGAAGCACCAGGTACAAAAGATTCACTTTCATAAAAATTACATGTACTTTATTAAAGGAAAATTTAATCATAGATCTCTTTGATGGTTGTCTGTCTATTTTTTCTTTTCAATTTTTAATAATAAAAACTGTTTTTATTATTAAAATATTTTTGTTAAAAATTTTTCTTTTATTTTCTTAAGAATTATAGATGACATGTGGCAATTTTGATTGGTTCATGTGTTTCTTGTTAATGTTGATGAATGGAAAAGTTGATGGGGTGACCTATTTCTAAATAACTCAAACCACAAGGTGTTAATAAAAAATAAAAAAGATCAGGAGATCAGAAGCCAAAGTTAGATATAACATAAGGGGTGTATGACTAAATTTCCTTAAATTAAAAGAGAGTTTGCATAAACATTTATAAAAATTTCTCAATTATTTTTATTGTGAAAGTTCTAAAATAAAATTTCTATATATGATTTAGGCTTCTACCTCTTTTTCCTAAGACAAGTCCCATCTTGGAGCCTCAAACCTCACTTTAAGCATCGCCTCATTTGAGAGTCATACATACAAAAAAATGAGTCTAATACTCGGGAATAACTACTTCATACTGCAAACATATAAGAATATAGATTTTCAGTCTTGTTGTCACACTCATCTCCACATTCATGTAGATTTACACACACACACACTCCTCAGTCAAATAGTTCAACCGTGCATAAATATATATTGATATGTAAATATATGTCTTTAAATATAAAGATAAAAATAATAAATTACATATTAATATATAGTATAAAGATGATAAATAACATTTTTCTTTTTTTTTTAAAATTAATAGCTATCGAGAGATTATTAATCTTACCATCAGTGCAATCTTGTGATTTTTTTTTTCATATATATTTCTAATCACCTTTAATATTTTAAAAGAAAATAAAAATTTTATAATATTATTATAAAATAATTATTTAATCACCAAATAAAAAAAAATTTAATTTTTTTTATCGGGATGCTTTATGGGAGAGAGAGAGCATTTTCCTTCATACACACGCCCTCAATTGTACTGTATATGTGACCCTCGTCTCTCTGTCTCCGTAGAAGGTCCCCCACATTCCGCCCTGTGTGGTCGACACGTGGTGTGAACACCTGGCACTGCACTGTTGCAGAAAGCAGAATGCAGGCTGCAGCTCCTCTAATCAGACGAGATGCTCTCACGTGCACAGTCTTTTGTCGTCTTGGAGGTATCATCGACAAAATGCACTATTTAATTTCTGTTGTCAACCTCTCTATTCATAATGCAGACAAAATATATTATTATTATGGAGAGAAGGAAGGGTGCGATGTTCGCAACCTCCCCCCTTCTCCTTTGACGAAAACCCACAAGAGAATTTATGGATTTTTTGTTTTTGTTTTTGTTTTTTTAATTTAATAAGTAAATAAATATTTTTTTAATATATTTATAAATTTTATTTTAAAAATTTTTGAAGGAATTTAAAAAATATTTGAAAAAAATAAAAATATAATTTACACTATCGTTATAATGCGAGGTCACCTTTTTTTAGTGATCCTAGAATTGTCCTCAACATTCGATTATGCTCTTACAAGCAGTCAGTGTGCACTCCCTAATGGCAATTTCAAATTAATTATTTTCATAGACATGCTACCCATTATATGAGCTAATGGGTTTTGGAAAATTATTATGTAATTTTAAAATATAAGTAATTTGGTATATATTCTTTATTATTAACTGATGTCGATCTGATTTTTTAAATAAAAAATTTGAATTCAAAACACCTGACTCTCATTGTATATAAAAAAAAAAAGCATAGTGTTTCTTATTTCCTAGCACATCACAATGCAATGCAGTATACATGTAAAACAGTGCTCTAGCATTTTCACAGTCCATGCATCCAGCTCTTAATATAAACAAATTGAGTACAAAAGTGTTACAGCCACATAAATATATTATAATAATAAATCTATAAATTATATCATTTCATATATATAATATGTTAAATATATATTTAATAATAACATAAATTTTATAATTTAATATATTATATCAAATCATGTGAGTTTATAAATTTATTTTTATAATATCTCTTTAGATATTTATATCTCAAGCGTTTATCAACCGAGTATAGTGAATAGAGATATTTCTAGCCATATTGGGGGGAGGAAATGATAAAAGGCAGGCTTTCTAACCTCTCAACAAAGCATTGTCCTTGGCGCCTTGCAGTGTCACTCACTCAGAAGTCTGAACGCTTCAGTAAACACTTTATATGTGAACAGACGATCGTGCATTGAAATACAAAACGATTGGCAAGTGGCTACAATGATATGGTCCACATGGGAGCTTCAGCACCTTGACCAATTTAAACGTTATTTGAATGTTGAAATGAATGGATCGAGTTGAATTGTAAATATTAATATTTTATAAATTTTTTTAAGATGAGTTTAATTTTATTAGGTTTAGATGAATTTAATTTTTTAGGTTTAAATATATAAAATAAATTAAGATAAATTTAACTTTTATTATAGTAAGTTAAAAAAATAATAAGTCTTATTAATAATTGATTTGAGATGAGTTGAATTTGGTTCAATAACTAAACACGATCTTAATCACAAAGTTTAATCATTTCATAAATATAGATTTTTATTTTTCAGAGAAAAAATCTAGTTGCAAGCATAACTGCGTATTAATATGTGCATTAATTTGATGTGATTGATCAAAAATTAGATTTTATTGAAAACAATATTAATTTACATTTTGAATATAAAAGAATCAGTATTGATATACATATTAATACGCGACTTTACTTATAAATAGTAAAACTCTTTTCCAAATTGATTTATCTTCCTACCGTTAACATTTTGTAGGTAAAATCTCAAATATGTTATCTTGCGTAAGATACTACAGTTAAAAATCATAATCCAGTTGTTAAATTTGGCCCATACCATTCAGACTTTTATATGAACAACACTAGGACTTTTTATGGCAATACAATTGTTCTAGAGTGTTTTTAAATATTTTCTTTTTAAATATTGCTTATATATAAAATATTTTTATTTTCAAATTTCTAACTTGTTTTTCTAATATATTTACCTAATTGTTACAATTTTTTTATATTTTAAAATAAAAAATTATTTTGAGTTTATAATAATTCTATTCAATTTTCTCTCTCTCATTTTTTAAAATTTAATAAAATATCTTAACTCAGACTATATCACTACTATTCACATATATAATAATATATTATAAATATTCAAACGGTCCTAAATGTTATAAAATTCATGTACCTCTTTCAATTGGATCATTCAATTCGAACCTCAAAACTGAGAGAACTCGGGATATGTGGTCGGGATATTACTTTTTTATTTTGATATGATTGAATACATAGATCTTAACCTAAAAACAGCTAACTCTATGAATGAAGGGCGACCATGATACATGCCTATTTACATTGTAAACTAATCAACACCCAATTTCTGCACCCCGAGACATTATTTTTCCCTATAGTTAATTTAACTGTTGACTTTTAATCACAACTGAGCGTGTGCATTTTCTTTCTTTACACCATTAATGCTGGCAAGTGGCAAACCTTAGGTCAGAAACCATTGTGAATCGTGGTGATTCCTAAAAAAACAGAAAACAAAAAATTATGGTGCTTTTATGACAAAGCTGCACTAGAAAGAGTTTGAATTCTTTCTCACCTCCCAATCCCATATTCAACTCTTAATGTAGGTTACTTTTGGATTGAGAAATCATCTTGATAATATATAATAAACAATTCAAATTTTTAAAAATTGTAACATAATAATAATATTAAAAAATAATATTATATTCAACATTTAATGTTCATCTAAAATCATCTTATCTCATCTAACTATCCAAACAATCCCTTAATTAGTCTAGTAAAAAATAAAAAAAATAAATAAAGGAAGCTTATATGGTAGGGTCAAAATACATGAGTAACTTATTATATGACAGAAATTCAACTTTTGCATTCAAATTAGAAATGTGGGCCTCTCGGACTGTTCAAAAGTCATACTGCTGTTCATGCATAAATTGACTCCACAAGTGACCTGAAACCCATTGGCATATGATTCAGAAACCAAGCGAAGCTAGATCAAGAAAAAAGAAACAAGCTAGCTGCCGCAGCTGCTGGAGTAGTAGGGGTAATGGAAAGTACAGAAACTGAGCCGTACTTCGTTTTCATGAACCACGATCCCGAATACGAGCGCCTTCGTGCTGATCGGTCAGATCTCTGCAGCTTACATTATATATACATGTGAAAATATGGAGAATTATGTTATATCATTCTTTTTCATGAATCCCTTTTAACGTTCTTCTCTCTCTCCCTCTCTCATTGCCTTTATATTTCTTTTAATTAATAGAACAAATAGAGGGGTACAAGAGCTTGATTTATATCTAAGTAGGAAGCATGATGAGCTGTTGGCAAACACCCTTGAGGCAGGCAGCTACAAGAAGACATTATCGTTTGTCATTGTTGATGGGTTTTCGGTAGACATCACCGAGGCTCAGGTGCAGCTTCTATCATATTTACTTTCATGGTTCCTGAGTTATATCTCTACGATTTTTGGGGTTTTTGGTACTCATGTGAAGTCTGAAGTCAGAAAGCCATGCTTTTCTCTCTTGGTTTGAAATGTTTTGATGTTTCTTATTTCGTTTATTTAATTATACTTTTGAAATAGGCCAACGTGCTTAGATCTGCAAAGGAAGTGAGGATTGTGGAGAAGAATCAAGAGCTTGCTTGATTGGTCATGACGTTGCTGAGAAGATGTGAAGATGTTTGTGGATGTAGGCTGGGAAGAAATGCCTTATAATTATTAACTATATATATATGTGTGATAATATGAGTACTTATCTCCAAGGAGAAATTTGAATCCAGATCAATCTCCTGTACCTATGTATTTTAGAGACTAAGCCATGGTATTGTCTTGGTGTCTGATCCATATATAAAGTTTCTGGTCAATGTAATAAGTCCGTCCAAGTACTATAATAGTTAATATTTAAGAAGAAGTCAAGCTTGTGAAAGACATATATAATTAAATGGAATATGATCGTATATTGGCCAATGAGTTATTAAGCTTTTGGTTGCTTTGTTTCTCTTTTTCTAAAACCATTCTCAAAAGAAAATTATATATACTAATTTCTATGATTAGCTAGTACTATCTTCCTGTAGTGTCCTATTATATATACTAATTTCTCTATGACGAGTATTGTCTTAACTTTTATAAGCTCTCTATTAACAAAACCTTATGAAATATGAGATTTTATAAAAATAGATATGTCAATTTCGGTTTGTTAGATAATATAACACTCTGTAAAAATAGAGATAACCATCCCTCAACTTCCAAAGAATGAGGGTATCCAACACTCATCTTCCAAAGAAGAAGAAGGAAAACCATATCCCAAGGAGAGAGTTGATCTCCTGCTATGGACAAAATGTTCATTAGCTTATTTCTTTTATTTTTAAAAAATACAAACAACAATAATCATAACAACAACATGACCAACAACAAATATCAGGAAATTTGAAAATACATATGAAATCTGAAATTTGAAACTTAAAAAATACTAAAAATCTGAAAATACACTAAGCAAGGATGCTATAATATTGGCGTGTGAAGGACACGTGCCACACTAGGAGTGCACTACTGCCATTCTAAACCCAATAAAATTGCCCAACATGAGAGAGAGAGAGAGAGAGAGAGAGAGAGAGAGAGAGAGAGAGAGAGAGAGAGAGAGAGAGAGAGAGAGAGAGAGAGAGAGAGAGAGAGAGAGAGAGAGAGAGAGAGAGAGAGAGTCTAATACCCAAGGTGGGTACGTATATACATAAATAAAAAACCTGCTCATTAATACCTGATCAACCCCGCATAGACATGCACAAACAGTAAGAACAAAAATAAAAGAGATGGATTCCTCTTGTTATAAGTAAGGGGAAGAACATAATATATATACATATACACATTATATATATATGTATGAGGAAGTTTGTAAGGCCTCCATATAATTATACTATTATATGATTCATGCAATAATGAGATCGAGCACTTCACTTAAATTACTGTAACATACACACATATGATCATGTGATGGGAAGCATATGGTACCTATGATTTGATACATCTCAAATTAAAGATTTCTCCTAGCAGACGGGCCTCTCAAGTTAAGGTCAGAACTTGTAGCAGACCATACACTTATTACTTTATTTGATTTCTCAGAAAATTAAAGTTTGAAATAAGAGATATGTTTGGTTTATAGAAAACTTAAAAAAAAAAACAAAAAAAGTAAATTAACATGGATTGAGATAAAATATTAAAAATACTGGCAACAGGCGGGATTGTACTAGCTAGGGGGCGTCATAATCGCAACTGTCATGATCACATGCAACACCTGATCCTAATTGTCCCCACTCCCCCGACTAGTACTTATTACACTCTCACTCACTTTGGATGGCTTGAAAACCATAGCTAGCAACTAGCTGCATGCCCACTCAATTCCCAAGTAATATTGCAGAAACCCCGGTCCCCGGCCAACCATCCATTGTGTTGTGCTAAAGGTGATCATGATCATGACCATGTACATATAGATGTTAGTGCAGGTTATCATTAATTGATGATCCCATTGACTCCGTGTATATATATATATATATATATATGTTGTGATTTTGAGCCACAAAAGAAAATGGCTTAATTCCCATTTCCCATAGGTTCAGGGTTGGGGACCGTGCTAGGTGTGGGAAGGCTAGCTAGCTAGCTACACACGATCCCTTAATTCATTATTTAATTTATGTTTTATCTTATTAATTCATTGGCTTGTTTTAGGACCTCATGATTAACCATTTTTCTAAGTTGCGAGGGGCCATTAATGGGTGATAAGGATGGAACAGTACACTTATTCGATGTGTATATATATATCTCTTATTGAAAAATGAATAGACAAGATTGAAAGGTTAATGAAAAAATATACTTATATTTTCACTAACAACAATATTATGCATTCATATTTTAAACAGAATGCATCAAATGATCTTCTAGCATTCCCGTACGTATCTGGGCAATGCTAGAAGCTCTCGAGGGAGAGTAAGCAACCAAAATGCCTAGCTCGGCCTTCATAAATTTGACCCCAAAGCTTCTGGATCGTAAGCAAGGCACAGCCTTTTCAGTCTCCCCCGAAGGGCTTCTAACCTCAACCCCAGTTGCCTTATAATGATCAGTAAGACTAGATAAAATTCTGGCGCAGGTAAGAAGCCCTTGAGAGAGAGTGAACAGCCAATGCCTCGAAACATTCATCCTCATGTTTCTCGATGTTGCTGCATGCTTGTAGTTTGAATAGGAATGGGCCTATATAACTTCTATTTATAGGGCACAATAATGATTCTGTAACAAAAACAAAACACGTTGAAATTCATTGATCAGCAGCTAGCCTAACTACTTGGTGGTGTCTGTTCGATCGATCTCCACATCTAGCACTTGAAAATTAGTGGCAAAACCATATCCTCTTGCTTTCTAAGAGATTTTCCCCCATGATAGTGATTCCAAGGGCAAACCCATGATCATCTTGCCACTTGTTGGATCTGTATTAATGGAAGATCAGAATGTGATACAGTACTTAATTAGTGCATATTCCAGCCAAAACAGTCTAGAAATCCAAAGCCAATGAAACAATCAAAAGGCTGGGGAGTTGACACTTGGGACCTGATCAACAAGACAATCAATAAACTTTTTCCCTAATCACAAAAGAATAAAGCAGCTTATGAGGTTGATAAGCATCTCGACGACCCTTATCCTTCCTCAGACTAGGTTCTGTGCAAATTTGTATGCATTTATCCGATAACCCGCTGACATTCCTCCCATCCTACTTTTTATCTTTTTATCCTCTTGCTTTCGATCTCTACACCCAATGGCATATCTTCGGACTGCTAGTAAACATTATATATTCGATTCCCGGCCGCTGACATTCCTGATTTCTTTTTTAACAACTTGAAATTTCTGTCTTTCATGAATATTTGGGATAAATATTTTGTTTGCTCTCAAATGATAGTAAATACATTTTACATTTTATATTTTTAAATGAAGCGCTATATTTATAAATATTAAAAAAAAAAAAATTTATAAATTGATATGATTTAAGTCATATCAGTTTGTAACTTTATTCTTATAAGATTCTTTTATGTAATCGAAGCATTTCTATTATTAAAATTATGTTATATTATTTTTTTTATTCCAATAATTAAAATGATAGGAGGATGTAAAATCTCGATTTTTAATAGTTGAAATATGTTATTTATTAATTTTGATAACCTAGTGATATAAATTACAAAATTTCTAATAACATAAAGTTATAAAGTATATTTACTCGGAGTAATTAAAGCGTAGCGCACAACTTAGACGTGTGCAAGAAAAGCAAAGTGCACGTAGACCATAACTATAATACCATTTTGGGCTTGATTAAGCCCAAATTTTCATCATGAGTTGCCTCCATTTAGTCCTAGCTGCGTTGATTCACATTGGGCTTTTTAAGCCCAATCTTTCGGCTTGAATGTCCTCCATTAGTCTCAGCTGCGTGGATTCGAATTGGGCATGATTAGGCCTCATTATCCCTTATAGAAACATCTGAGATCAGAATCTGCAAATCCTAGTGTACAACGTTAAATGGATTACATGACTCGGCTTCCTCGTTTGAAAGTTTGAAACCCAATCATTTTTTAAGGTTAGACTTAAAGAGTTTCCTTTTAGATTATTCGGTAATCTTTTTTTTAAATAATGCTTAGTCTACCGATACTTACCGATTTTATCTTTTTATTTAATAATTACGGAAGTGTTTTTTAATGATGTTGTAATTTTTTTTTTAAAATGTTTAAGGATATAAAAAAAATATGTATGAAAAAAAATTAAAAAAAAAAAAAAAACCATTTGACCTTGTCGGTAGCTTCTCTCATGCTAGCTTTCCTCATGCTAGTACGATCCCTTTTTTTATTTTTATAAATAGATAAACATGTATAGTATGTAGGTCTTAGATAGATAAACATGTATAGTATGTAGGTCTTAAATCATAAATTAAATCATAATTATCTTTGATATATGTCTGTCACATCAATAGTGTTACACGAACATTACATTGATGGTATTAGAAATAGTATTACTAATAAAACTATGCGGGTTCTTAATCCCAAAACATCACCTGAATTCTCAAAGTAAATTATCTCTCAAGTATTTAGAGCATATTCAAAAGGCAAAGGGTCCAATGGGTTAGACCCATGTCTTTTCCAAGTCCATTTTTTTTTCCACAAAAACGCGTGTGTAGGGAATCATTGCACTAAAGAAATTGAACTTCTCATGATACATGCTGATGTGGATGGAAAGTTGAACTGATCAATGTTATCACAGCATTACAGCTCCTCCCCCATTAACACTTGTTAATATCATTTAGGCTAGTTTCAATTAAATTGAGTTAAATTCTTTATAAATAATAGAGAGTTGAGATAGTAGAATAAGTTTTGTAAAAATTATCTAAAATAAGCTTAAATGTATTTAGATGTCAAGATAAATTTAAATATATTTATAAAAAATTAAAAAATGTTATGGATCCCACATGTCAAGAGATGTTGAGTTGAAAAAAAATTATAGGTCTCATGTGTAAAAAAGTTTTAAGTTGAGATGAGTTTAGTAATTTGAGAATTGAATATTTTGATGTTAGACTCATTTTAAAATTAAATTAAATTGAGTTCATCGCAGGTCAATATAAATCAATATTCTGAATACCGTACCGGATGGCGTACCGGTCAAGGTATTGGAACAAAATATTTGGGTACCGGTACCATTTCGGGATAATCAATATATAAATAAATTATATGTATAAATATATATAAATAAATTATATTCTAAAATAATAGTTTATATATAAATAATTTATACATAAATACATATATATATAAATTATAAATAGTCTGGTATAAATTAGGAGTCAAAAAATAAACTTGTAGTTTGAAAAAATGAAAAAAAAAAATAAAATAGAAGGCCGAAATACCGGCCGGTACAGGTCGAAATATCGGCCGGTACGGTCGGTATTCAGACCGGTACGAAACAAGTACAATACCTGTACCGGACCGGTGACCGGTACAGAATATTCTGGCCGTACCAGCCGGTACGGTACGGTATTTAAAACCATGATATAAATTCTAAGCAGGGCCTTAGTTCCAATTGGTTTAATCTAGCCATTTCCAAATAACATTTATGATCTTAGGATGTGTAAATATTGTGTATTCTTTTTTAAAAAGTTGATAAATTTAAAACTTATATAAAAAAATAATTTTTTTTAATAGTAGACTCTATTCTTTTTAAAGAAAATGCACGAAACTTTAACATTTCTCTTTACCAAAAGTAAAACACCAATTCTAAATTATATGATTCTTTTATATTGGTTTACCAAATAACAGGAAGGAGATTGTTAGCTAACAAAAATAAAAATAAAAAACTTGTAAAAATAAAATGCTTAATCATGTAAATAAAATTGTTAGATTGGAATTGACCTCAAATTCCTGTTCAGCATAGAGAAGTTGAAACCAAGCTGAAGCAGCTAGATTTCATGGTCTTAAAGGTTCGAGAGCCTGGTAAGGGGTCCAGAAGTGAAGAACCTCTGCTGTATTAGCCATTTGTGGGTCGCCATTGGAACTACATGACAAATTGACTTGAAACTGGCATCAAAGGGACGACCAAAATAGAACACTCTCTGCTTAGACAGGTTGGTTTTTTTTTTTTTTTTTTTTTTTTTTTTTTTTTTTTTTTTAAATTATTCCTTAATAAATAAAAATAAATAGTTCATGTGAAAACTGTTTGTGGAGTTTCTGTATAAAATAATTTTTAAGATCTATTCTGTTTTGGAATTTGTTTTATGAAAGTGGATAAATAAATTTTTTTGCAATTTTTTTTTCTCATTTGTATTTTTTTCTAGAGAAATCAAGACAACTGATTAGATATTTTTTTTTAGAAATAAAAAACTTTTTTTTTAATGTTTACAAGATGCATGGACTAAAGCAAAACAATTTTATAATATTATTTTAAAAAAAATTAAACCAAATATAAAAAAATGCTATATACTAAAGTTGCGTTTGGACAGTGAGATGATATAAGATATTCTGTAAATAATAGTAAAAAGGTAATAATAAAATATTAAATAATAAAAAAAAATAATTAAAAGTAAATAAAAAATAATAATAAAATAATAAATACATTGACTAGTAGTTAGGAATATTCTCTATCTTACTTTTTTTTTAGGGAATGACTCTTATCTTACTTTAATCTAAGTATATTGAGATGTCAATACGGCTTTTGAATTAGATTTAAAAAAAAAAAAAAAAAAAAAATGAATCTAAGAGTTGATATACAGTGTCGTATTGAGAAGAAAATAAAAATATAATATAAAGGATATTAAAGGTTAATTGGTGCAAACTTACAATTTCGTAATGAGAATTATTTAGACGTAAGAGTAGGGTTGAAGACAGTAGTGTCGCAGAACGGGTCCATTCTACTCCTACATGGAATAGCTGAAAACATAAAGCAACAACGCGGAAATGACTCAAATAAGGTTTGAAAATTCTTTGGTCCACTCGCTCTATCTTCGAACTCTCGACTTCCATCTTTTCTTAATTTCAATCATGAAATGCCGTCTCCCTTCCTTCAAACCCCAAATTAGATCAAAGTGAGACCCTTTTTAATTTTTAATAAAATAAATAAAATTGGAGCTGAATTGGTCAAATTTTGACCTTCTCACTTCCTCACAGTCACTCCCTACTGCCTTACGACCAAAGACTGGTCAGCGCAGAAAAACTCGGTTTCTCAGTCAAACATTCGACTCTTGACCCTCTAATTTTCACCTTCCTTTCATTCTTTAATTTTCTAAATTAAACCCAAGATTCATGCTTCCTATAAATACAAGTGCTTCCATTTCTCCTTTAAATGCAAAACTCCCTTCTCTCTCCTCGCCATACACCATCACTTCTACCTACTCTTTTTGCTACTGAGATACCGAGCTCCTCTCTTACAAATCTTTGAAAAACCCTATTTCATTCTGGCTACTTTCATGTTTTTATCCTATTCATTTAGTCTAGAGAAGTGCCAGCCATTGTTTCAGTAAGTGAATTAAGTACTGTATAGTCTCTTTATTGCTTGCTGTCCCTATTGATAGCATTGTAGAAGATGGAGAAGAGTTGGAGCTGGGAGCAGAAGACACTAGTTAGTGAACTGGTTCAGGGAATGGAGATGGCTAAACAGTTGAAAGTACAGTTTAGTGCAAAATCTTCAACGGAAACCACAGAGACGTTGTTACATGGAATTTTAGCTTCATATGAGACGGCGCTTATGATTCTGAGATGGAGTGGGTCGATGGGACAGACCCAGACTGCAGCAGGAGTAACAGCAGGTGTTCCTGGGTCTCCGATTTCTGTTGATGGAAGTTTTGGGAGCAATGAAGTTGATAAGGTTCTCAAAGATCATCGGGACCTTAATGATGTCTCAAAGAAAAGGTACTGAATTTTAGAGCTTGCAGGCACAATTCTTGATTCTACCACAGGAAAAAAAAAAAAACAAAAACTGTACCCAATTGTTTCCTAATGCTTCTTGCTGACATGTTTTTCGAATTGGCTCGCAGAAAGATAATGCCCAGATGGACAGACCAAGTGAGAGTGACCTCTGAGACTGGGTTGGAAGGACCCCATGACGATGGCTATAGCTGGAGAAAATATGGTCAAAAAGACATCCTTGGAGCCAAATATCCCAGGTGAGATTCTTTTCCATATCTGCTTCAAAATCACCGATGTGGGGTCCTTCCTTTCCTTGCTAATATATTTATTCACGTAGTTTTACAAAGTATTTGCTGGGATATTTTTTCTCTTCTATTTTTCTTTTGGTGAAAAAAGTGCTTGGAATTGACTCACCGTGACAATTCAATTTGCATGCTTTAGGATTTCATAAGAATTTAGATGAATCAGGAGCATATTCGACACTTGATCTTTTACCATGAACAAACATGATAACGTTGTCTTTCACATTTGCAGAAGCTATTACAGATGCACCTTTCGCCTCACTCAAAACTGCTGGGCTACAAAGCAAGTGCAGAGATCAGATGATGATCCCAAGGTATTTGAAATCACATACCGAGGAAGACACGTCTGTTCCCATGCTACCAATTTGGTTCCAGCACCATCATCACCAGAAAAGCAAGAACAGAAACAAAACAATGACCATCAGCAAGATCAACGACCACTTGATATCCTCGGAAACATTGGAAGCAGTTTGAGGGTTGTTGCTGAGGAACTGGAAAACAAAGAGATGTCCCATCCCTTCTCTTTTCCTTCAACTTCATTTGGATGCACGAGGAGTGCAAACAGTAATTTCTCACTTTCGACACATGACAACAACACTAGTTTCCTGGGCAGTTTTTCCCCACCATTTTTATCCCCGGCTACCCCTGAGTCAAACTTTCACTCAGTGTCCCCATTCCAGAACAGCAACTTCACGGGGGCTCTCAACGGGCATCGTTCAGAATCTGACCTTACTGAGATAATCTCTGCCAACACTTCAGCCACCAGTTCTCCGATTCTAGACATGGATTTCTCACTTGATCCGGCAGAAATTGGTCATTTCCCATTCAACTCTTCAGCGTTTTTCTGTTAGTTCCACTTAAACTCTAAAATGAGAATAAAAACGGCTTGTGGGATGCATTCAGCTGTTGAATCTAGCTTTTGTATTATTATAAAGGAAGGGATGTTTTTGTAGAATATATAAGATCCTCCTTAAAATTTAGCCATGTTGATAGATATTAGTTTTGATAGCATTAAAGAAGTTTTTCCAATCTCTTTCATACATTTGTTCTAGCTGGTTTTCCGCACTAAAGCATTACAAAAATTGCTCTAACCCGAAAAAAGAAAAAAAAAAGAAAAAGAAAACCTGAAATGCTTAAGGAAGGAAAAATACGTCGAAGTTCAAGCCACAGGTTAGAATTCCATAAATACACCAATAAACTATGAAGATGGACGGCTACAATAACTTGTGCTGGAAACTCTTGTTTCGTCGAGATAAACTCTATAAACGAACCAACACTTGATGTGCTAAACAGCTAAGAGCTTTATCTGGAATGAGAAAAACAGTATAATAAGTGGAGTGAAATCTGCCAGAACAGGGCAGATTAGCAGCACTTCCCTCCTGTCCCTAGATGAAGTGCCTTTTCATTTTCTCAACCCTGAAACAGAATCAGATGTGCTTTGTTCTGCACCTTGAGCTCTCGTGAGAACTTCTCTCAACCCCATCGCAACAAATAAGTTGGTTGGAGTCCTCAGCTCCGCCAAGTAACCAATGCACATTAGACAATCAAGTATTGTAATGCAACTTAGCTGTTTCGACCACAAAAACAGAGTTGCACAGTTTAGGATTCTTCCACGATCGAAAAATACGAATTGGGCGATTCATAAGAATTTTAAATCGGTTATTTTAATATTGATAAATATCTAATGCAATTTTCATGCATTTAACAGTATGACTAAATGAGTATAAAGTATAAATTCATTTACTAGTTTCAATAAAAATATGATATTATCAAATTAATTTCAATAATATCAATAAACATGTAATCTATTTATTAAACCTCAATTATCGACATTCTTTTTTACCTCATATAAGAAGAAGATAAAGATCATTACATTATAAGCACATAACAAATGTAGTATTTGATACACAATTACAAATTCAATACAAAATACTCATTCATCTCCTAATTTTTCTTGTTTAGTTGAAGAAAACAAAGAACTATATATTTTATTTTTCATTTTATTTCTATGATTCTTATTGAATACAATGATGAAGAAGTTAATATATGTTTAGTCCTATCATGTTTTTGTACAAGAAATTAAAATAAAAACTTGGTTGTTAGGCAACTTAAAATAAATACAATTGGAATTGGCTCGATTCAGTCTAAAATCAGCTTAAATTGGTTTGAATCGGCTTAAATCAATCGAGAGAAGTGATTTAGTAAACGATTCAAAAAGTTCACTCAAATTAATTCAATTTCTAAGTGATTCAATTTGACTCGTTATGAATCCAATCGTTTTTCCGAGCTGGAACATGAAACTGATTATGGTAGGTATGGCTTAGCGGCGAGAGAGTTCAACATATATTCCAACAGGAACAAGGGCGGAAAAAGACCAAAATGACGGAAATTTGTAGAGCCAACAAAGCAGTTGATCGTAAAAAAGCAAGGGACAAAAGCAGGGTAAAGGCATGAATATTCTATTAGCCAACATGATACTTACAGACTTACAGTATGTGACATTGAATCAATGAAATTTCATTTCATTTAGGTCATTTATTCAGCACATGAGTTGTGCAAGTTGAGACCTACAAATACTGACGATTCATTCAGGAGACAATGAGACATAAAGTAAGACAACTTTTGGTGAAAGAAAATAAATGTATTGCCAAGGCACGGATAATTTAGGTTTACAATATGATATTACCAACATGTGGAGAGGAAGGTGCTGTCCATGATCCCCCCATAAATATATTACATTTCTTTTAAGTGTCACTCCTTTGTTCTTGTAAATAATTTGAGTGATGCTTATGAGCTTTACATACTTTTGATGTAATCAATTATATAGGAATAGAGTAATGCCAAATACAGTTTTAATATATGTAAATACTGTACACTCCCTTTAGAAAAAAAAGTGTGATTTATTATTAAAAAATTTATTTTTTATGTAGATCTTAGATTTACTCAATTATTATTATTATTATTATTATTTTAAAGGGAATGCATGATATGGAACTAGTGTTAACTCTTGTTTTACACCAAACAACTATAGAAAAATAGAGAAACAAATTGGATGAAAATGAACATAAAATTGACAAAATAGCGACACTACTGCGAGGGTATTTGTAGAATTAAGTGAGTCAAATTGTGCACTAATTACCCCTATTTATAGGCCATTATGCATCGGTTGGCAAATGACACAACTATTGGTAATTCAATAGTTGGCAAATGACACAATCTTTTGACTAACATTTAGACTAAATCAAAAGATTATGTCTTTTAACACTTCATTAGTCGCATAACATTTATACTAAATCAAAATGTTGTATCTCTTGATACTTTCTTAAACATCACTCATCAGGGGAACCATTACCATATAGAGAGTGTTTGTGACGCCCCCAAATTCCGTTTGGGATCGGACGGACATTTGAAGCGTCGAGACATGCAACACAAGGTTACCTGCCTCCGTTCATGACATATAAGATGCAATGTTCCTAACATGCATCTAACATTATGCAATATTCGCAGCAGATAATTTTTTTTTCTTTAGCAATACTATGCATCAAATTGAAAATATCCCAAATGCTTAAAACATACTTCATACATAAAGACCCATTGAGTAGATCACAACACTAGTCCAAAATGGTTATGATCCAAAAAAATACTAAAGATGCAACTCCATTGTACAAGTAGTAATTTACGTTAACTACTATATTAACATTGACGTCGCACCGTCGCTTAGTCAACTGTGTCTAGTTGATCAGCTCCTGATTCTCCTTCAGGTCCTGTAACAAGATCTACCATTCGGGGGGAATGGTAGTTGGGACTACCAAAGTGAGATTTGATTACAAATCTCAGTAAGTTAACAAAAAACTTCCACACAAGCTAATGATGCATGCATGACAGTCAAAGCATAAATGCATAATCAAATTCATAAATAATTAAAGCATAACTTAGCGTACAACATAGCATAATTGACATAACTTAAATTGAAACAAGAACTGAACTTGACTTGAAATGAATTTGATCTGAAACTTGACTTAGCATGAACTTGCTCTGAAACTTGAATTAACATGAAAAATACATACTCCACAGTTGTTGTGGCCCCATGTATTCTATGTGTAAATACATACTCCACAGTTGTTGTGGCCCCATGTATTCTATGTGTAAATACATACTCCACAGTTGTTGTGGCCCCATGTATTCTACGCAAACTTGACTTAACATGAAAAATACATACTCCACAGTTGTTGTGGCCCCATGTATTCTACGTATAAATACATACTCCACAGTTGTTGTGGCCCATGTATTCTACACAAACTTAACTTAACATGAAAAATACATACTCCACAGTTGTTGTGGCCCCATGTATTCTACGTGTAAATACATACTCCATAGTTGTTGTGGCCCTATGTATTCTACGCATCACAATTGTAGTTAAATACATACTCCACAGTTGTTGTGGCCCCATGTATTCTACACAAACATAATGTACTCAAGATGAAACGTGACTGGAATACAAAAGGACTGAAGCCCTGACGTAACATAACGTAACTTGAACATAACTTGAAATACATGACCAACTTGAGATAGAAACATTTCGTAACATGGCATAACATATAATAGACAACAAATTTAACATGACATATTTGCAACAGTGAATATTACATGACTTGACATACATGTAATAAATGACATACTTAGCATGACGTACTTGTAAGGTACAGTAATACATGACAGAATATATTATGTAACAGATAAAAATTGATGACAGAATAAATTCTGTATAATAGACAATTACGTGATAACTTGGCATGGCATGACATATATGATAACATACATACATACACTGTAGTTCCTTTACTTAGCACACATACACAGTAGACTGCTAGTAAGTTAAAAGCTAACTTACCTCGATCTCCGCGTTTCTTATAAAACTTCAAGTGCGATCACGAAGAACTGTAATTAGTGATTCTAAAAGTTAGAACTAAATCACTAAATATTTGAAATATGGAAAATACTAACTTAAAGAGTAAAATTTTCATTTTACTCTCTATATGTGAGAAAATGACCGTTTTACCCATAACTTAAAGATTTTGCATACTAATTCCAAAAGTTTTCAAAATTTACATTCCTCATGTAAATTTTGTCCTAAACTTAAATATCAACTCAGAAAAATTTAAAACAAAACACAATTATGAAGAACACACTATGGCCGAAACATCCATAGGCCATTTCCCTTGATTTTTGTTGCAATTCCTTCCAACTTCAAAACTCATGCTTAAACCAAAATTTTGCAACAAATATCTTCCAATCCTAAGTTCAAAATCATACTTAAAACATCAATTTAGAAAAAGCTAATAATTAACACCAAACTTTTTTGTAAAAAGATCCAAGCACTTGAATCACAAGTTTTGACCTTAAATCAAAACATCTTCAAGAATTTCAAACATCAAATCTTACTTCTAACATATTCATAATATCATCCTAACATCAACCATGCTTTAAATCATCAAACTAAAGTCACCAAAATCACAAAATAACATTTGGAGTTTTTGGTTTTACACTTAGTCCAAAAACAGAAACTTTTTCCTCAACTAGTTTTGATAAATCCCTTGATCTATGACTTATAAATATATGATCTTCAAACCAAACCATCACATGGTTTAAAAAGATGTCCTAAAACATATATAAGCTTCTAATTCAAGATCACATGGTTAGAAATTAACCAAAACATAAATTTAGCCAAGAATATCCACACTTTGGCTTATTTGAATATCTCTTTGCATAAAATTTCATATCTTTGAAAATAACATCAAATATCTTCAAAATAATAATATAACATGTATATAAGATGCTTAGAATCCTCCAATAAAATTATCAAAGTCATTGGAATAGGTTTAGACCACCAAAAAGTTAAACTTTCTCAAAACAGAAACTGTTTTTCTTCTTCCAGTTTCTAAGTTTCTAAATCTAAGAAAATCTTTCATCAAAACCTTTAATCATGCAAAACTCCTCAGCCAATAGTCACATATACATGTTAACAATACTCCATAAAAATTTCGGACCAATATCTATCCATTAGCTTGGTCAAAAACTCCAAACTATAACATATTCTCCAGTTTATCTCTCAGAATGACCTTTCTATAGTTTACACAATATTTGACTGACCAAATGATTTTCAAATGGGGCAAATAAGATATCCATGTAAACTAGACTCAAAAAGGAACAACTTATATGAGGAGACTTTATGATAAAACACTTACAAAAGCTTCGAAATGGGTGTGCAAAAGACCTCCTAAAAGCTGTCTGAGAGAGAGTGTTTGATATTCTTTCAATGGAAAGTGTAAATGAAGATAATTTCGTGGGGAGAGGTGGCTGGAGATACTTATGGATGAGATATGGAAGAGATGAGGCTGGAGTTGAGAGTTGAGTATAGTTTTCTCCTACCCAAAATATCTATAAAAGATTATCTCATAATATTCTATCCAATAGTATCTACAAAAAATCAACTTAAAATATTTTTATCTAATAATATCTATAAAAATCAACTCAAAATATTTTTACCCAATAATATTCATGAAAATTACCTCAAGATATTTTTTTTTATCCAATAATATCTACAGTTTTGAACAGACGTTTTGTCCGAAAATATGAAAAAATGTTATTGCGCCATAAGACTTTAAATAACCCTCCGAGTCTAATGGCACAAACCATAATACATTTTGACACTTCTAACTATCTCCAATAATCAAAAACACACTTCTGATACCATAGTAAATAATAACACTAACTATGTAGTTAGACAAAAACCTATACGATTAATGGATTCGTGAAAACTTATGGGGTTTTCACGAGGTTCCTAAAGTTAATAGAAATTTCACAATTGAATTTCTAGCGGACTGTTACAGTGTCATTCCAAAGGGTACACCGTTTGGTGATCACATCCTTTAAGATTACAACAACGAGATGTTGACACATAAGCCTCTAATTAATTGTCCAAATAAACCAACTTTTACTAGAGTATAATCTTTACTTTTAATATGAAGATCCTCTTGAATCTCCCTACACTCATTTATAAACGATGAGATCCAAAAACCTCTATGATACTTGAACTTTTCTCTTTAGTCTTAACTTTTGATCGGACTCCTCGTATGCAAAACAAAGAATTAATTTTGCCCTATTTTAGATTTTACTTATTCTCTACCAGACATTGCTCTTATCCGTTTCCATTTTCTGAACAAATTCTAAGCCACTACCACTCCCTTCATCTTCTATTGTAAACATTTGTTTCCATAGTTTTCATTATTGCCTTCTACCTCCGAGAAGAAGACCGCTTTTGGATCAAGGATATATTATTCCTCTTACTAACATTTAGACCATCTCGTTTTCAATTGATTTATGTTTGGTTGTTGAGAAAATTTTCATGTTCTAATGATCAGGAAAGACCTTTAAATTTGCAATTCCTTTTTGTTTAGTTGTTGAGAGAGAGATTCTCTTATTGAATATGTTGAACCCAAGATTTCAAGGTTTGTGTAATTATATATCTACACATAGATTTTGATGATAACAAATGAATTCAAAGAATAAAGAAGTCTCAAGCTCAAGTTGTCTACATAATGGAGTCAAGCACATCAAGGAAACAAGCATGAGCAGGAAAGGAACAAGTTCACATTAAAGTTATAGAGTAATGTTGTAAATCTCTTAAAAATTCGAAATTAGGATTAAGGTTCAAAATTAATATTTTATCATAAATCATTAAAATACATTTTCTACATGTGTATGAATATTTTGAAAATTAAATTTAAAAATTTTGAAAGAAGATTGATTGTCATCTTTCACATGTGCATACCTTGATTAAAGGGTTGAATTTTGAAAATATTAAAGATGATTGATTATCATCTTTCACATGTGCATGTTTTATTTGAATATTTTCAAAAGTGATTGATACTTTTTTAGACTTATATAAAAGGTAGATGATTTTGTTTGAAAATTTTGAAAAGTAAAGTGTGCTCCTTTTGTCATATACAAAAAGTAAAATATTAGGTTTGAATTTTTTGAAAATGAGAAAGTGTGCTCCTTTTGTCATATGCAAAAAGTAAAAGATTAAGTTTGAATTTTTTTAAAAATGAAAGTGTGCTCATTTTGTCACATGCCAAAAATAAAAGATTAGGTTTGAATTTTTTGAAAAAGTGAATGATGTTATCTTTGACATGTGAATCTTTTTAAATTTGAATATGAAGTCTCATATGCCTATAAATAGATCATTTGAGAGCTTCACATTCACAACATCCAGATCATATAACATTCATTCAAAACTTTCATTCTCTCTTCTCTAAGTATTGAGTCTTAATTCTTGTTCATTTTGAGAGATATAGTTTGTGCTGTATTGTTCTTATTCCACTCATTGAGGAGTGTTTTCTAATAACCTACCCACTGTCAGCTCTTGTATCAGTAAAAGGGTGTGTATAACCCTTGTGCGTGTAGAAAGTGTTCTACACAGGGAATAGTTGAATCACCACGTGTAAGGTGATTGTAAGTGTAGAGAGTGTTCTACACGAATCCTTTGTAGCAGTGTTGTTCAAAGGTGTAATAGGTTTCTATCTCCACCTGAAGAAGGTTGAATAGTGAATTTGGGAATCCTCAAGTGGTAGCTTGAGGCGAGGACGTAGGCAGTGGGGCCGAATTTCGTTAACATACTGAGTTTGCTTCTCTCTTACCCTTACTCTTTATATTTATTATTATTTCATATTTTATTTATATTTTATGTTGTATATTTGATTTATAATTGTTATTTTTTTTAATACAACTCAATTCACCCTCCCTCTTGTGTTAGTCATCTAGGCAATAGAACAAGAACGGTATTTGAATCTTGAGGGTGGAAAATGCAACTTACATAAACATTTATTTTCTATTATAAAGAAAAAATCTTGATTTAATTTGGTTGATTAAGTGTGTTGAATTCGATCACATGTAAGCCAAGGTTGCGAGAGCTTCGGTTTGAGGAGAGAGGGGGGGGGGGAGAGTTATGCTGGATTTTTTTTTAACTAGTCGGTTCTACTGAAACTTTGTGAGATAGCATACGTGTCAAACTCTTATTGGAGAGTGTAAATACCATATATACACCGCATTCCAGCAGTGTCTCTAATTTTAATTAAGAAAAATCCTATACACCATATTCTGATTTTATTTTCATCCTATTATATAAGATGTGTCACATTTATTACCGTAATATAATTCTTTATCACCAATGGTGAAAAAATGTGTCATATCTTATATAATAGAATGAAAGTGTGATGTATAGCATTGTTGAATTACTCTTTAAATAAAGTGAGCTCCACAAACTTTTGTGACTCACCACATGATCACATGCTGTCCATGATTCTGTAAAAGAGTAATGATATACACACAATATATTTTCACAACACATTTCATAACAATGTTGTAAGATGATGGTATTTTTGTAAAATGATGTTACTTTTATAACATATTTTACAAAAATACCCTTCATTTAAAACATATTTGTGTAAAATGTTGTGTGTAAGATTGAGAACTTAAATTTATGAGAAAACTAATGAAATACTAATCCGAACTTGACTGATCCAATAAGTACTGCTCTTACAATATAAACTTAACACTCTAATTTCATACTAATGTTGCATCACAGAACAGACAGTAATATAAATAGCTAGACAAGTCTTTTACGCACCCAAGTAGAATTATTCTAAACGAGCAGTATTATTTGAAACATTTATACTATGCACGATCTATATGGCATGACTTGATTTGTAATATTTAAATTTTAAAATTTATTTTTCAAATCAAATCATGACATGTAAATTATGTATAGTATAAAGTTTTTAAATGGAAAATTATTCTTTAACTTTAACCAGAGCTCCAAGTCGTCCTCCACAGGCCACACTGTCAGCCAATATCTTTTTCATGTCGTATGTATACTCGAAACCCATTTTTATCAGCTTTGTAGAATCGCATTCCAATCCTTTAATTGGTCCTTCCAGTAATCTAAAATGAAATATTATCATAGTTAGAGGAGGAGAAAAAAAGGGGGGGGAGGGGGGAAGGAAGTTTATCAATCGAATTTTAAATAAAAAAACTCTTACTCTTTTCCAATCTGGTATTCCGGAAACATTTCCTGAAAGTGAACTGCAATTTCTCTGATGGTTGGATTGTAAGCAGCACAGAGGAATCTACCTTTCATGGATGGATTTTCCATGCAGAAAATGTGTGCTCGACAAACATCTTTAACGTGTACAAGAAAGATTGCACCCCAAACTTCTTGCAGTAACTTTATCACATTTAAGGTCATCAAGTTTCCTGTGAGTTGTGATAGAAGTACTTCCACACTTGTAGGTACATATGGAAGAACAGTTTCTCCAGCCACTAGGCCACAAGGAAGTGTTACAACTTCAAGCTTGCCGTTCTCGCATTCATTATATTTCAGAGCCTCTTTCTCTGCTAATATCTTTGACTTAGTGTATCCCTACAATACATATATATACCCAAAAAAAGAAAAAAAAGTCCTTAAGGTTCCAATTTTTACAGTACTGGAATTAATATCTTCATAGATCAATCAATAAGGCTAGGAGGAGGGATCGATCTTTGTCCGATCATAACAGTACTCAATTGGGTTTCTTAGAAAATTACTGTACTAATTAATGTGCAAGTATCGTAGAACTTGTAGCTAAAGAAGGCAGTAGTTATATATACCGGTGTAATATCACAGGCCTGAAGGGCTGGGATATGATCAAGAGGTGTCCAACACGATTCATCCATGCAAGATTTAAAAGAAACTCCATCTTCCGTCAATGGTGATGAAGCCATGAAAGAGGCAGTGTAGATGAGTCGCTTGACGGTTTGTGACCGAATACATGAATCGGCGATGGCCTTGACAGAGGCAACAGCAGCTTCGGGTGTATCCTTGTACTAAATATGTATTTAAGGTAATCAAACTGTTAGTTAGTTTAGTTACAAAAATCCTCTAAAAAAATTTGTGAGAGAGAAGTTATAATCAGAGGCCTTTGGAAATGGACAAACCTGTGAGCTTTGGGCGTCATGTAGCATCGGGGTGGCCATGTGAAAGACATATTCGCAACCTTTTAGAGCAGGTTCAAACTCAGAGGGATTGTAAATATCGGCTTGAAATAGCACTAATCTGCTGTCTGCGTTAGGGAAGGACTTTAGGAGATCTACTTTGGATGTGTCACCTGCATGCAATACTTTCTCGTAAGTTAAATTAAACAGTACCATAAGAGAGATCAGATGGAGATCATCAGACACAGACCCAAGTTCCTCAGCGTTGCATGGACAGTATAACCTTTCTCCAGAAGCATTTTGACAAGCCAGGAACCAATATATCCAGAACCCCCAGTGACGCAGACTCTACTCATGTAACTGTTCTCCATTTTGATTCCCAGTACTCCTATATAGCGTTTCTTAAGCTAATAGATCACCCCCTTCGAAGCAGACTGTACTGGATCGTTAGAGAGGAAGAGAGAGATGAAGAGGGAGAGAAGATTATGTTCGGGTGGAGATTATGTTGTGCGGCTTTACCGTATTTAACGTTTCCGTATGTGCGAGATTTGCTACGTCATCATCTTTTCATATTATATTTATTTTTATTATTTTTAAATTTTTTAATATTTTTATTTTTTTAAGTTAATTAAATTTTTCTAGTTATTATCTATATACCGTATATTTAATAAGGAAAAAAAAAATCATATATATATAATACGTAAAAATGATGAGTATAATTTTTATTTTATTTTGTAACGTAAACTTGATGAACAATTAAGCCTACATCTCATTCTCCAAAGTTGCTAATCACGTTTTGACATTTGTTTCGTGAAACGCTATGCTCACAAATTTTTTTTATAAAAGTAAAGAAATAAACTTATATAATTTTATATAAAACGTTAGATTTATTTTATAATAAAAATAATTTTACAATCTAACGTATCATATTAAACCACGTCAGTTTATTGGATTTAATTTTAAAAAATCTCTTTGTGACTAAAGAATTTCTCATTTTTTTAATATTATTTTTGTTTTAAATTTTGTAAAAATCATATTAGTTTTTATGTTTAGATAATAATTAAGTAATAATTAGGTAAAAAATTTAAAAATTAAAAATTAAAAATTAAAAAATAATTTTATATTTAAGTGATGTTTGAAAATAAAATTATGATAAATTTTAAAATTCTAAAACTTTGAATGTCGTCTATGTGTCCAAAGTCTAAACGTCTCCTTAATAAATAAGAAAATGTTATTGGTGCCCCTCAATCTTACCGTTCATATATCTTTAATTTTTTTAATTTAATTTTTTTATTTAATAATTAAAGAATTGATTATTAATAAAATTATATATTTTTTATTTCTTTTAATAATTAAAAATATTTAAAAATAATAATAAATAACAATCCTCGTATTTGTGATAGCCGGCTGTCCAAGAACGGCCCACTAGCACCGTCCTAATAAATATCGCAGGACATCTACATTCGGACTTTGGACTTTGGAGTCGTAGAGTTCTTTAGTGAATCCCCGTCATTTACCGTTTTTGGTGACGACTGAGGCACTTTTGCATGTATAGGGCTTATTTGGATCTCATCACATTTTAAAATATCTTCAAATTATTTTAACAAAAATTACTTAAATACAAACATTTTTTCATATAATCATATTATCTAATCATTACAAATTTTTTAAATTTTTAAATAAAATATAAAAAATAATACAACTTTTCCAATATTTAACACAAAAATTATTTTTAAAAATTATATTATAATAATATTTTTATTCAATTTCTTTCTCTTCTTTTTCAAAATTCAATAAAACACTTTAACTCAAACATTTTTTACTGTTTACAAATCATGTCATTATTTAGAGGATTATCATCTCATGTCATTGTTCAAATATCCCTTAGAATATTTTAAAATATTTAAAAATAATAGTGAAATAATTTGTAAATATTATATAAAAAATTAAATATTTAGAATTAAAAATTATTTTATATTGAAATGATATTTTAAAACAACTGTATTGCAAAACGCACTGTATCTTCTGAAAATTATCAATTATAATATTATTTTATTTGTATCTTATTAAGTAAAATATAATATATTTATTACTATTAAATAATCACTTATTATATTTTATTTTATCATTAAATAATAATAAATACGACACATTACATATAATAGATATAAATAAAATTATGGTAACATTACTTTCCGGTACCGTCAAGGGTCATTAAAAAGGTCATAACTTATGTCGACAAAAGTAGTACCTTTTTTAAATAATTGTCGGTTATATTTTTTCAATATTGTCTGTTCCAACCAATCGCCATTCAATCCTGCCGCCCCCATTTACTTCCGGTGGTTGCCACTTGCCCGTTTAACTGCCACACTTAAGATTCACGCTATTCAGCAGAAATCAACAGTTTATCACCTCCGCTACTCTCTACCCAAAATATGGCCAAACCAACCATCCTCTGACTTACATAATTGAAAGAAAAAATCTTTTGCTTTCTGACATCGTTCACATGGAAAGAAAAAATCTAAATGGAAGTCTCACAACCTGCACACCCTTAAATAAATTGTAAATTGTCATTTTTACCCTCAAAATTACAAACAGCTGCAGCTCCTTTCCTTTCCTATCATCGGGTGCTTTCTTCTTTTCCTCCCTCCAGCGTATCCTTCTTCCGGCTCCTTCAAGCTCCCTTCATGTTCTCCTACCTCTGGCTGCTTCTTCTCCAGCCTCTCTCCTTCTCCCAGCAATTGTAGAATGCAATCTTGTTCGTGTGCAACCCAATCATGATGTTTAATTATTAGTGGCGACTGGAGAGTAGAGTTTAAGAAGATATTTAGTTATATCTGTAAGTGATTTGAGTCAATTATCTGAGTGCTAAAAAGCTTCACACTTTTCACATAGAGTCTGAGTGTTCTTTGTAGTTGGTTGTGGTGGCCCTTTCAGATTTGAAACCGTCTACGAAATTGACTCTTCCTCATGCAACCAGTATCTCAAAAATATGTCGTAATAACAAAGGATAGTGATAGGCTTACTACCTTATTACTATCCATTCACTACTCAAGTGTATTACAAGTTTTTTTATTTTAATTTTATTTTCTTTTAAGTATTTTTTT
The DNA here is from genome assembly GCF_018687715.1 of Carya illinoinensis. NCBI lineage: Eukaryota > Viridiplantae > Streptophyta > Magnoliopsida > Fagales > Juglandaceae > Carya > Carya illinoinensis. The sequence continues at coordinate 25,776,006 of NC_056763.1, forward strand.
AACATTCTTAATCATTAAGAAAAAATTAAAAAAAAATATAATTTTACTAATACTTACTTCCTTAATCATTAAGTAAAATAAAAAATTAAAACAAAAGTCAAATATAAAAAGAGTAGTAAATGGGTTGTAATGGAGTAATAAGTATATCATTTTCCTTGTTATAAATTCTATTTATCATCTATACACAACACATCATACTTATTTTTATTTATTTATTTTGTATTTTTCTTCTATCAAATATGTTATGTATAGATAATGTACAGAAGAATTTAATCAGTCTAAGAAAAACAAAATAATGTAATGTATAGAGATAATAAACAGTAAAGTCAGCCTTTCCAAAAGAGCCTGCTACACAGCAACTTTAATATTTAACACACTGCACACCCGATGTTGAATACTTTCTCTCGTAGCCCTCATAAACTCAATATACCCATCATCAGCCAAAGAATTGCTTTTATTGTTACTTTTGGTGGATGATCATTTTCGAATTTTTTCTTCTTCCCATAGATCCATTGGTGCTAATTTTTTATTTTTTTATTTTTAATTTTTATGAGCATTTTTTAACAGCATTTGTTATTAGAAAATGATATACTTACTACTCCATTACAACTCATTTACTACAAAAAATAATAAAAGACAACCACCACAGATGATTACGATTAGTTCGATTTAATCCATTCTAACCTTAATTGTTATCCCCAGGGCCAGCACCCTTAATCCCATTAGTGGATACCAGACTGTCAACTGTCTGTTAGTGCTTCGGTCCTGGAGCCTTTTGTCTACAACTACTACTAGTTCTCAGGAGAAAATAAAAGTTCAAAACAAAGGAGGGAAACCATGGATTTGAAATTCTGATTTCTTAAAATGATTATTGTTGGCAGGATTGATTTCTCGATAATAAATACAGGAAATAGCGACTACAACAAGAAGGAAGTCAAATATATAACACGCTGGGGGCTAAGAAGTGGGTTCAAATGCAGCCTTTTCCATCCAAGCGCCATTCAAATTAGACTGCCACAATCGTACCACCCCGTCACTTCCGGTGGTTGCCAAGGTCATTCCACTCATGTCCCACTCCATCTGCCACACCTAATCACGCAATTGAACAGAGATCAACAAGCTATCACCTCTTCTCTATAGACCAAAGGAAAATGATAAACTTTTATTAACAATCTGTATACAACTGTGTAATAGAATTATATTATTTTAAATTTTATTTTGACTTTATTGATGATTTGATGTGTTTAAATATAATAAAAATATATTATTATATTTAAAGTTGTTTGTAAGCTGTAAAAGAGTTGATAGTATATCATTATCCTAGACAAAATATGGCCCAACCAACCGTCCTGGGACTTCTATAATTTTACATCTTTTGCTTTGTAACATCATTCACGTTTTTCACCCCTTTTTGGGAAGGCTCGGTAATTAAAATCATTGTGATCATCTTTTTCATAGGTACGAAGTTGTGCCTATGGATGGGTCTACACTCACCGTTGGGGGCTCTGTTAGGCTTAATTTTTTTTTTTTTTTTTTTTTTTTTTCCATATCATCTTTTAATACTTTGAAATATTTTTTTTTAAAAATTAATATTAATAACTAATATTTTCTTAATTACTAAATAAACAATAAAAACAGGAGCGAGAGCTCCAAGTTGGATCCCCCAGCAGCAGGATCCCTAGCTTTTTGAATTATGTGAAACAGGACAAGGATATGATGCTGTTCTGTCCGACACCACCATGCGCCCCTTGTACCCCAAATAATCAAAACACATTGAACTCTCCAACCACCAAAAACATACAATACATATATCACCCTCTTCAAGTTATGGTCATTATAAGATGGATGAAAAATAGTTGATGTAGTTCATTTTAATGGCTAAAATTGGACAAATGTTTTTGTTTTTTTTTTTTTCCTTACATATTTTTTATATAGTGGGAGGGTAGGTGCATCAGTTTCAGTGGTTTGTGGTGCAAATTGTAAAACTCCCTATGGTTGGATGGTGCTGCAAAATGTCTTTTTCCCTAAAAAGGTCAGAGTGATGCAATTATTACCTCGCCTTTATGACTGGAGAGCAGGGCAACTTTTTCCACTGAGAGCCTTCCATCTAGGTCAGGGTCCAATCCAAGATGCCATATTGAAATTCCCTTGTGAGTTGCAACAGCTATTACTTCATATGGTCTGGAAAGGAATTATGCCATAACATCGTCAAACAAAATATATAATTTTTTTTATATAAGAAAGACACTTTTATAAACAAAGATATAATACAATAGAATTCAAATATAATACAACAGAAATCATCAAACAAAACAAAGCAAACACCAGTACCAACAAAACACTAGCAGCATCAGATGTTAAGACAATCTAGACCAATTTGTTTGAACCTTCCCTTGATCTCACATTAAGTAATCTCAAATAAATTTGGTAACAGTCACAATCAATATATCTGCAAAGCAGGCTATATCAGTAAGTTCAGCCTACTAAGAACAATATGCAGTTCCATCAGAAATTAGAATATACCTGCCAATATTTGGTGCCCATGCAACAGTATAAACCTGATCACCTTTGTCCCCAGGCAACGCCAACTCTGCAACTGGAAGCCATCTTTGGTGGGCCGGATCAAATTCCCATACCTGTGGGAATCTAAGTTGTGATTCACAATCAAAGTAATATTGATAATTCATCCACTGCTTTATACACACTGATATTCCACAGAATTTCAACTAATAAAGGCCTATTTGATTTTGTGATGTGTCTCTTGAAAACTGAAACCGAAGTGCACTTTAGTCTTCTTGAACCTAATGTCACATAAACGCTTTTTCTTTTTCTTTGGAGGTTGGGGGATGGGGTGGGAGTCAAGTTACAGTGTTATACCAAAATCATACTAGAAGCAAAAGAAAAACCTACTCCTGTTGCTGTGTTGATGGGATGATAAAATCATTGCATTGTCACAACTACTAAAATATCAAACTTAAAAATATCCCTAGTGACTCAGTGAGTAAGGCTTCAACTATAATTTAAGTCTGACATGTACAATCCAAGACAATCAAGTAAGATGTTTCAAGCTTAAAGTTAAGAGTTGAAAAAGCTGTGCCTACGAATTAATCATACACAGAGCACATGAATTGAATAAGCAGAAAGTACAAAGTATACCTTGGAAGAATTAAGTAGTGGTGTATCCGAATTGAAACCCAAAACGAAACTTGATTCCTGGCTTTCCCCTCCTTGTGGATTCCAAGAAATAGATGCAGATAAGCACAAAGCCTTGCTGAATGTAAAGACTGACTCAATCACATTCTGAAATTCAGCCTGGAGGAAAGGGCATAACAGTGACAATAAAAGGATGGTCTTCAAAAAGTTATCAAATGTCAAAATATAACCCAAGTAGAACAAAATACTTTTCTAAGCTCAACCTAAGACCTTCAAACAATGGCTTCTAACCACCAAGCGTGAATCTTTACCAGTGTTAGCCTGGCATCTAAGGGTGGGTTTGGGTGTTGAGAAGTGTTAAGGAGAGTTGTGAATAGTAATAAAAAGTAGGTAAAAAGTAATAATAAAGTAATGAATAGTAATAAAAAGTAGGTAAAAAGTAATGAATAGTAAAAAAAGTAGGTGAAAAGTAATAATAAAGTAATTAATAGTAGTGAGAAGTGTTGAGAAGTGTTGAAGATACTTCAACACCCAAACACAGCCTAAGTCAACATAGGGGCAAGAATCGAACCAAATCCACAACACAATGAGATTATTGATCTTCATTTTCTTCGTCACCCAGAAAAACTAGATTATAAAAACAAGAAAACCTAAAAAGTAACAAACTTTGCATCAATTGTTATATTAGTTGCTAGAGATTTTTCATATAAATTTCATCTCCTCTTGCATCAAAAAGGGGAGAAAAAAGTTGGGGAGAAGAAAGAAAATAAAGAAGAGGCAGTTTGAAATTTAAAAGTCACATAGAACAACCTAGAGAAAGCAAGGATTTGATGACTGGAAAACAAGAAAAGAAGACTAAAAATGAAGAAATAAAAATATGACATACAAGAAGACCTTGGTTTTTCAGAATGCACAAAACTTCAAATTGTCAGCAATTTTTTAACAACGTGAACTGTGAATGATAAAAATAGTAGTTGAATAGAATAAGATGATCACCTGAAGTTGCCAATTCTTCAGCTCCAAGCAATCCAGGAGCTCATAGACTTTCACATGGCCATCTGAATATGCGGCAACCTATATTGTACATTCAAACAACATAAATAATCTTCAAAATCAGATATGATTCTATGAAGTAATGGGAGACAGTCAACATGAGACGACAAAAATAAATATCCCACTTAGTCACGACAGTTGCTGATTTTTAATATGACATTGATATTCAACAGCCATAGTATGTCATGCTCACAAAGCACTGATAGTTCCTACAACATGTGAAATAGGAATTGACTCCATATACATCAAAATCCGATGAAATTAATCAAATGACAACTATGCAACCATCATCAGCCATTTGGATCAAGCTTTAACATTATAGACAATTAATTTAGAAATAAAGAAAGGCTGCAACAGTGTTGACGCTCACCATTTTCAGACTTCTCAGAGAGATTCCAAATTGGATATCCAACACTTTAGCTGAATTGCTTTTAAAGCTTTTGCACAGCTTCCATTGAAGAGGTTGCGCATCTAAAAGGTTAAGGCAGGCGAAAATTACCAGATGAGTTCTAGATTTTATTCTAATAGATGGAAACAAAGAACCAAAAGTTAAGGCAGAAGCAAATCCCAAAAATAAATTGTTTTTTTTTTTTTCTTTTCTAGTTATATATTCAACATGTAGTCCTGGCATGAAAACCACCACAGTAGGTCAAAAAAGAAAATGAAATCTAAGAACACCTTCTTTAACCTCCTCCCACAATGACACATTTCCTTCAGTGCAAATGCATGCTACTGCATCGCCATATTCTGAAGGAACCCAAACAACCTTGACAATGCCGTCCTCATGTAACTGCAAAAGGTTTAGTGAGATAAGTCATGGATATCAAGAGTTACCATAGAAAATTAATTTCAGCAAGCCAAGTTCTCAGATGGCAAACTAGTGAAGCTACGTACATGGACCATAGATAGGAATGCATGCTTTCAAAAGACAAGAACAGCATCCAGTAAAGCCAGTGGGCGGTTTTAGCAATATGAACTGTATTATCATCCAAATTGCACTTGCATGGCTTATTCTAAGCATAGTAGAACCTAATTCCTCTTCTGGGTGTATATCTAACAATTGCCCCACTTCTTTTTGATCGGTAAAATACACTTCTTAATATCATAACTTTAACTCGGACGAAAATGACAACAAAAATTCTCTTACATCCAAGTATCAATTACCCAAGACTGACTCGCATTACACTCAAGCATAGTCTACTCAACGTGAGTAAGATTAAATACGCCTCAACTTATGCGGAACTTTACTTTCTGGATGTGTGATTTATGTAATCAAGAACAAATGCAACTACTCAGCCAACAAAAGCACAGAGTGCAAGTTCTTAATGTATAGAAGAATTAAAATTTATATTTCAAATGGCTCGAACAATATCAATTCCAGTACTAAGGGTCCAATCCCATGCAACAACAACAGCCTACACCCTCCTTTCTAAAAAAGAAAAGAACATACTTCCTGTAATAAGTAATTAGCCGACTAGGAAACCAATTTTCAACGGATCAAAACCAAGTTAACGTGGAAAAGAATAAAAACACGAACAAACTAGAGACAAATGAGAGTGAGCGGATTACGAACCCTAGATTTGGAAGTGCGGGTAAAGGAAGAAGAAGAAGCTGGGTCCTGCGAGTCGAATACAGCTAGGGTTCCATCGCCGGAACCAGTGGCCAATCTCTGGCCGCAGTAGTTCCATGCCGAGCAGACCGTCCCTTTCTCAAGGGTCACCAAAGATTTCGCCATGTCCGCACTGTCTACAAACTCGGGAGCCTTTCTCGGAGAATGTGACATGGAGGCGCGCTATAAAAGCACTCCCATGGGTTACGGCTATGGATAAAACGGGTGCGTTTCACACAATGAACGGTTTATTTCTACCACAATCAAAATCACAAACAGCTTGTCTCATAAGAGCGCTCTGTCGCATCTAACCAAAGAAAAATGATGCCCGACCAACCATATTTGAAATGATCGATATTTTTATAAAATAATTTATAAAAATACTTTTATTTTCAAATACAATTACATAAAATGTTTTAGAATAAATTGTGAGTATCATTACTCTAACAAAATATATAATCCCAAAATATAAAAGTTTTTTTTCCAAAGACATTTATATTTTATCCCATGATCCCTTATAATATATATAAAACCACCTGTTGTAGTGGCGTGGCATTGCGTCGATGCCCTATCATTTTTCTTTCAATCAACCTATGAAATATTCATGCCACAATGGCTAAATAAATTTGATAAAATAAAATGTGTTTGCGGCTTATGAGTTAGTTCATTACCTAAAGCATAAGAAAGAGGGGAAGAATGGGTATATGTTCTTGAAGTTAGATATGAGTAAAGCATATAATAAAGTAAAATGAAATTTTTTAGAGAGAATACTACAGAAGACAGGCTTTGCAAGTAGATTGGTCCAACTTATCATGAAGCGTGTTAAATCAGTATCTTTTTCATTTTTTTTTTTATACATTTAGGGGAGCGGCGTTTCAAACTCTAAACCTTCATTTTTGAGATTGTGGGTTATGCCAATCAGGCCATAGGCCTTTGGCATATCTTTTCCAATGTTGATTAATGTGTGCCCACTGATCCTATAATTCCTAGTAAAGGTTTACTATCCTCTTACCTATTTATACTATATACTGAGCACCTCATAGGTCTATTGAAAGTAGCTGAATCAAGTGGCTTTGCGATAGGAGTAAAAATTTGTAGGGGAGCTCCAATATTGAATCATATGCTCTTCGCAGATTATAGTATTATTTTTTGTAAGGCAGATGTGCATATCAGCAACAATATCTAGATCTTGCTAAAGAAGTATGAATCAGCCTTCGACTAGAAAATTAATAAGGAAAAAACTATTATGGTTTTTAGTAAAAATGTTATAGAGGAAGTCAAAAGTGATATTATGGCTATGTGGGGTGTTAGTAGTATTCAGTAGTATAAGAAATACCTTGGGTTATCACCAATTGTGGCAGATAAAAAACACAAGCTTTTGTTGAGATTAAACAGAAAGTTTGAAGAAAGTTACCGTGCTGGAAGGAAAAGCTCTTATTTCAAGGAGGTAAAGAAGTTCTTATTAAGGCAGTGCCATTAGCTATTCTAACTTATGTAATGAGCTATTTCAAATTACCTATTAGCCTATGTGTTGAGTTGAAAAATATAATAGCTCACTTTTGGTGGGGTCACAAAGCAAATGAGATAAAAATCACTGGATTAGTTGGGAGCACGTGTGTGAATTGAAGGTGGTTTAGGTGTCCGAGATTTGAGAACCTTTAATACTGCTCTTTTAAAAAACAAGGCTGGAGAATTTTACAACAAGAAGATACTCTGGTGCATCAAATATATAAAGCAAGGTACTTTACAAATGTCAGTCTTTTTTAATCAAAATTAGGCTCTAATCCATCATATGCATGGAGAGAAATTTCAGAAACAAAGCATTGATTATTTCGAGGTTGTCAATGGTGAATTAGGAATGGATCCTCAATAAAAAAAATATGTGAAGATGTATGAATTCCTGGGTAACAAACTTTATACAAGGAGATGAGAATGACTGTGGAGAACAATAGTGAAAAAAAGGGTGGCATCCCTTATTGACAGAAATTCAATGTGGTGGAATGTATAGAAAGTTAGAGTTCTATTCAATCCCAGGGTGGTTGTTGAGATTCTGAAAATAGTTATTTGTCCTGGAGAACATGCAAATAAATGGATATGGAAACATGAAAAAATTGACAACTTTAGTGTTAAAAGTGCTTATATAGTCTTCAGAACAATTTCCACATGAGATAAAGGTGAGAGCTCAAATGCTCGTGATCATAATCAGCTATAGAAAGAGATTTGGAGGATGAAGATTCCAAACAAAATCAAAATATTTGCATGGAGAGCTTGTAGGGAAAGGCTTCCTACAAAAGCAAATTTGAGGAAAAAGAGAGTGGAGATTGAACCTACATGTGTGTTCTGCCAACGTAGTTTAGAAGATCTAAAACATGTTTTAATTTATTGTACTGCTATTAGAGAAGTTTGATATAACCATATTTCTACTATGAAGGATATGGAAGATGATGTGTCTATCAAGAATATAGCTATGCTCTTATTGAATAAATGAGATATAAATGATCTTACTACTTTCGTCTTAATAGCTTGGGCTTTATAGTATAGGAGAAATGAGATGGTAGCTGAGCATCTCTATTTGGAGCCCACACAGGTTATTGGCCATGCTCTTTCTTTGCAGAAAGTTTACAGGGATTTGATATTATTCCCAACTTCAAAAGCAAAGAAAATATGCTATTGGAAACCCCCACCTGCTAGTTAGTTTAAACTCAATGTGGAAGGTGCAATGTTTTTATTTTTTTAAATCCCCTTAAGGCTAGAATGAGAGTTATTCTAAGAGATGGGAATGGTAAAGCAGTGATGATTGCTAATAAAATCAAGAATGAAGTGTTCGACGCCAACACCATTAAGCTACTTGAAATGTTCATAGGTTTACAACTTTGTGTCCATTTGGGATTTTCAAAATTAATTCATGAAAGTAGTAGCATGTTGATGGTGAGGGCTCTATAAGAGGTGGGTGTTTCTTTTTCAAATCTTGGGAATTTATTGACAGAAGTGAAGAATATGCTACATCTCCTTACTAAATTTAAGGTTCTACATGTACCAAGAATGGGAAATGAGGCTGCACATCAATTTGCATGCCATGCTTGGAAGGTTGAAGATATCGAGATGTGGTGAGAAGTTGTTCCAATGTGTGTTGCATTAGCTGTTAGGCTTGACAAAACTTATATGTAATTTGTTACAAAGTTAATGATTATTTCTGTTATAAAAAAATTTTGATAGAATAAAATGGTTGCATTTTAATGATATATATATATACACACACGGGAGTAAGATTAGGGGACAAGTTCTAAATGCACAAGTTCACACAAGTCTTTTATAAAAAAAAAAGTGAGTTTTTCATTTTTTTTTCATAGAAGAGTCCACTTTTATCAAATATTTGAGGGAGACTTGTACATGGCTTTCATACTTTTGTGATTATTGTATATATCATTATTGATATATATATACTAGGTCAGGAGCAACGTGCAAAGAACGTTTGTTTAGTTGCATGGACTAATTTTTTTATAAAAAAATATGGCTTTTCATAAAAAAAATAAAATAAAAAAAGAAAGTGATTAATTAATAATTTAATGCATAGAAACTCTTCCATCTGGTGCAATGAAACTCTTCCATTATTTTGGCAGAAGGGCATGTTTTCTTCTCCAATGCGATCAAGGTGATTTAAGACTAACCCTGGAGAAAAACAGAATAAATTAAAAACTTTAACCAAGTGAAGGAGAAACTGAGGCATGAAATATCATAAAACATTTATCTCCACCTAAAATCAAATAAGGTTCATATAAAAAGCAAATGTATGACAGTCATGAAAAACCCCAATTGCAGGCATAGTAATGATAAACTGGAAGTTGTAAAAGTAATCCACCACAGTACACTCATTTAGAGCGAGCAAAATAAACTTTTACAAGATTACACAATTATTAATTTTGCCACAAAAGCTGATGAGCAAGAAAAGCAGATTGAATCCCAAAGCAATATAAACTTAGCAACTTTGTCATGACAATCGGAGCAGCAAACCTACTAACGAATTCTAATTTTGGAACCCACACAATTAATTATTAGATATAAACACTAATAATATTAGGGATTTTTTGAACAAATTCATAAATAAACACCGAGTTCGTCTCCAACATTTTTAGTTATCAACCTAAATGTTTTGTATAAATGAGGAAAACAAAAACTGAAAAGGAAAGGCTCAATTACAGTATCAATCAATTTATAACTGCAGCAATCAGTGATGATGAACTACAACATAAATATACTAATATACTATCAAACTTAAATTGCTCTTTTCAAGGATATTTGTAAATTATATCCTTTGCTTTCAACACCATCCTCATTCTACCTAAACAAGAACCATTTTCAATCTTTCGAAGACATACAAGAGTCACAAGCAACTGAGCATACCTATAATTAGTTAGGGGGATAAAGTTAGCAAGTTTCCCACAATCTAGGTCATCCTCAAGACTCTGTGTGTCAAGAGAAGCCCTTCATACTTCTCTGTCATGCCACACGACAACATCAATGACAGGCCCCTCGTCATCGAAGCTCTAAAACATTGAAACATCACTACTTAGTAACAAAGGAAACTCATCAAATATAAAAAAATAATAAGATACTTAGGACTTATGCTTTCTTTTGTAGAAAATAACTCTATTTTTGAGGTCTTCACAGGCCCTTTCCAAGACTCCCATAAAAATTAAAGGAAGTGGTTTGATCTAAAGAAAATAAGTAACCCGGGTCATGATCACACCTACTGATGGATGACACATTTCTTACATGTTTTGATATGGCATAATCGTCTATTTCGGAAGACATGCTCTTGTCAATGACAGCCCAAATTCAATAGGAACAATACTCAATGAAAAGAAACACAGGGGATATCTATATTATATAGGTATGCTTTTTAACTTGAGTTTTTTAATACACAAACCAAATTTGCTTGGCAATTATATTGATCAATAAAATTTGTTTTACCTATCCAAAATAATAATAATAATTATATTATCAAGATATGCTTTTTAACTTGAATTTTTTACTACAACATGGCTTCTTCACATGCGCATGAATTATAATGTAACATCATCAATGGCAAATGAAAAATACAGTTTGACATACCTATGTATTAGAGACAAGATTGTGAACAACAGTTTTTAGTTTATTAAGTTGAGCTTTCAATGCATTAGCATTATTCTGTATACAAATTTAAGCATCATCATCATCTTGTAGACCAAATTCACTTGTATGATCCATGGCACAACAACATTGGAGATATTCTTATTCCCAAAACAATTCCCCATGAAGCATGGAAATTTTAATCATACTTCTTACTCTAAAAGTCCATGCAACATGAGCTTGTATTAATGAATCTCAATCCATCTCCTATCTTTGGTCTGTGTAATTAAGTTTAGAAGTAATTGATTTGCCATTACTCGTGACTTCCAATATTTTAGTACCTGGCTAAAATTATTGTGAAAATTATTTATTATAAATAAGCTGCTGCAATATGAAGCTACGTTAAAATTATCATTCTTTGGTGAGAAGTAGCAAAGAAAGTTTAACTATGAAACTATTCCTGAATGGGTAGAGGTACTTTTAAGAGTCAAAATTTCTATAATAGTCTCAAAGAAACTTCAACATATGCATAGGCTAGCATATATTTCATTTCGATCAAAAGCCTATGCCAGTCTCTAGACAAGAAATAAAATTCATTACATCAAAATTAGCATGTCAACTTATTTTAACAAGTAGAATTAAGACCATTTTTTTAACAAAATAATGCATGCTAACAAACCAAAAAAGATCCAACTTATCGGAAGAAACATCAACATTAAATTTCATAGTACCTATAATTGAAAATACCTTTTTGACAAATAGCAACAAATTTTATGCATTGTACCAACAAAAAAGATCCTTCTCAAATAAAATTAAGAAAAATATCTAAGTAAAAATGTTTTCTATCTGCTTGGCAATTATATTATAAAGATATGGTTTTTAACTTGAGTTTTTTACTACACAAACCAAAACATGGCTTCTTCACATGCGTATGAATTATAATGTAACATCATCAATAGAAAATGACAAATACATTTTGATATACCCATTTGGGTAAGCCTCGGACATTGTTCCAATGGTCTTCTTATCTTTAATGTCATGTCTTGTAACCTACAAGCAAATATTTTATTATCAATGCCCAAAACAACTGGGACAAAACAAAAGTTTAGAAATAATAGTATGATCAAACTACTTACAACATTCAATAATAAAAAATAGGCAGTTGGACCAAAAGGTAGATGGTTTATAGTCAAACCATCTGGCACACCGGTCTCGGTGTTCATGAACTAAGCTAACATCTGTAAAATCATGCACACGACAAGTTTCAATACTTTCTTTAATAACCTATAAAAAAGAAATATTCAAAAATATGCTTGACGATGGAAAAGGACCCCAACAGACGCACGCAACAGACCACAATGACAAGTTTCAAGGCTACAACACCATTTACACTTTCTTGACAATGGAAAATTAAATTCAAAGCATGATAATGAAGAATGAATCTTGTTAACTTGGAAAAACAAAATTTTTTCATATTCTAGATAGTTATGTAGCTCCATGCTTCCAATCATCAAAATCCTTACATAGTCCTTGAACTCTTTTTTCATGGACCTTCCCAGGAACTCCATTATGAGCAGCCCTTGCGTGATTTGTGGGAAGAGAAAAAAACAATTGAAGATATTTCAAGCAAAGTGGAGAACACATGCTCTGTTTTTGTGTGGTAGAACAGAGCATTTTGTCGTGCGGGTTGATCTAGGATTTATTGGCTTCTCTTGGGTTGAACTGCATGGAATCGGTACCCAGGATCTCCTGCTTACAAGGGCCCTTGGGTTGCCTCCTCATCCCGTACAACACCTTGGCTATCTCTATCTCGATCTCAGGAGGGTGACTTGGAAGATGATTTCAGCGGCTGTGGTTTGGGACCATTAGGCTTCTACAACGGCAGATAACCTCGTTAATAAACCACGAAACGAATGAAAAAGCACATGGGAATCAAAGGGAATACTGGAAACCTAGCCCACCATCTTCTTCCACATCGAAGCATTGGAAGATGTCGGTGAAGCCAGAGCTGACAAAGCGACCGTGGCCATCTAATGCCAATGAAGCTGTAATCGAGAAAATCCCAAGAGATATTGTCCTTTAACAACGATGGATCCATTTCATTTGAGTTTTGGGATTTTGGAATCGGGAAAATGGAATTCCAATAATCGCTAGCTTGGTATTCAAATGGACACAACATAGATGGCAACAAACGGTGGATTAACTGATACCTAACAGAAATGAAACTAACGGTAAAACAAAATTTTCCGTTAAAACAACAAATTTCAGTTTTATAGCCACTTTATATATATACTAGGTCAAAGTAATGTGCAAAACACGTTTGTCTAGTTAGATCAAACGTAATTTTCACAATATTATTTTGTAATTTTTAAATTGTAAAATTTAAATAATGTACTTTCTTGATATTAATAATTATTTTTACATTTGAATTACAATCTAGTTTAAATTATTTTATTTTTGGGAGTTTTTAATTATTTCATTTTATTAATATTTAATTTTAATGTTTTTATTTGATTTTTCTTGATTTTTATTGTGCATTTTTACCATGTTGGATTTCTAATTTCGGGTGGGTTTTGTTCTAGTGGGTTTTTTTTTTTAATTTTTTTTGGGCCAAATTCTTTCAGTTTTCAGGCCCAGCCCGTGTGCCTTAAGCCCAACCCCCTTTCTCCCCCAAAACGACGCCATTTGCTCTCTAGCCCTTAAGGCTTTGTTTCTTCTTTCTTTCCTTCTGCTGGTGCCGCTGCTTCCTCTTTCTTCTTCTTCTTCTTCCTCTGTTTTCTTTTATTCTCTACCTATCCTTACCCATGAGGTTCCAACTTTCTAGTCTGCGTCCTTCAAGCAGCCAATCTAGTCCCGACGCTTGGCTCATCCTTCGCCCCGAGGACGGCGCCTAGAACCCGTAGCGCCGCCTCGAGGCGTGGTTGCTCTGATGCCGTCGGCTACCGTTTTGAGCTCTTAACCTGCACCAAATCCGCCACCACGCTTGCTGTCGACTCAATTAGCTCTAGGAATGGCGGGAAATTCAGCATAGACAAAACCTTCGGCATCAGCAACACCCCAGGGCACACCTCCAACAGTAGCTGCGATCTTGGATCCGGGTCAAGATCGCTGCTCACTTGCGGAATGGAAGACTTCGAAGACGAGGTACTGCAGGAAGTTTTCACAGCGATGAGAAGGGAGAAATGGAATGCGATGGGACTCAGGGTTTGTGGAATTACACAAAGAGAAATGATATTTACAGTAGTGGTTGTGCAAGCGGCGTGCAGTCCCATTGAAAAAAATGAATTAATATGGGACCCACATGAAAAAAAAAAAAAACTAAATTTTTAATCTCAGACCCCACTCTTTTTCAAAGCGATTGCGCGGCGTTTACAATTCTACGACTGTATGTAGCATTGCTCTTACACAAATAGCCACAAACGGTGGCTTAACTGCTGCTTAACTGGAAGAATAAAACTAACGGTAAAAACAACATTTTCTATTAAAACAAGAAATTCTGTTTCATACACACTTTTTATATATAGAAGAAATAAGATATATTCTTAATTTTATTTCTCTTATATATATTTGATGGCTATCATTTTGCAAGGGTCGCTTCGTTGGTGGCTCTGGGCGATCAATGATAATTGCATCTACATTTGGATGATCAAATTTTTCTTAAAATTGTAGCCAAAAATCATTTTTTAAATTTTAGCCAAAAATCATTTTAACTACTAATCTTTCTAAAACCGACTGACATCTCACTTTTTATTCTTTTTTTTATTTTTCTATTCTATTAAAATAATATTTTTCTACTCTTATTTATTTTTTCTCTCACTTTTCTTTACAATCCTAACTATTCACTAATAAAATATTAATATAAAAGAAATATCATCCAGATCTGTATAAGCGTCAAGTTGCCAAAATACAAGGAAAAGCGAGTAACTTTTGTCAAAAATCGTCCCACGTCTGGCTGCCTAAAATAAAAAATAAGGTTAAGCTTTCAACAGTTGTTTCCTAAATTTGTTCAACAACTGTAGCTTTCCCAAACATTTTTTTTTTTTTTTAAATATCAGCGTGTAGTTGATTGCAAAGAAAATATAATAAAAATATTATTTTAATAAAATAAAGAAAAAATAGAAAGTGAGATGAATGAAATTTTAAAAAGATAAATAGTTAAAATAAAGAAAAGTAACTTTTAACTAAAATATATAGAAGAATTTGATCATCTGGATGTGGATGCTCTAAATAGGTTTGAAGAGCTACAGTTGCTAAACAAATTTAAACTTAATTCCATTGTAGGATGATATTTGACAAAAGTTGCTAAACAAAATTTACTCGTCAAAAACTCTACTCAACCTCCGGGTTCATGGATTTGGGAGATCCATGGTGAGCATGGCTCTTTAGTTTAGGCCTGTTTATAGAGAACTTTTATATTAAGCTTAAATACAAAATAGATTCTTTAGCTATCCCGTTAACTCCCTTCACTTTATTGCATGAGGAATTTATGTTAACAAATTTTAAAAACACATTTTTATTATTATTATATATATTTTCTTGGCGTGTACCTTGTTATGGGCTCCCTTTCCATTTCAAGTCTTGTTTTTAGAGATTGTCTTTGAAATTACTTAGTATATATAAAGGATTATTGTTGGATTAAATCAATATTATATGAGATTACCTTTATGTGATATCTATCATGTGCTGTGCTTATCAATTTAAATAATCTCTAAGCAACCAAAATAATCACGTACGTATATGAAACTCGCTTATTCCCAATTAAAGCGGTGTGTAGAGTGCATATCTTTGATAGGTCTGGGCTCTTTAGTTTAGGCCCACTTACAGAGTTTTATATTCGGCTTAAATACAAAATGCCCTCCAACATGCATGAGCGCTTTCATTCCATGAATTTCTTATGTCGATTAACGCATGAAAGCAATGATTTCTTCAATCGCTACTACATCGAATGCAGAAGATCAAGCATCCAGAATTTTATCACAGAGATAGACATAAATAATTAACGAAAAAACATTACAAGCTTTTTAGACTGCAGTACTTCCTGAAGAACATGAATGAATAGACATTAGATTAGGGCTCCAAATCGCTCTCCACTTGCCACACTTTCATCTAATATCTTGTTCTTGTCGTGTTTGTACTCAAAACCCATTTTTATCAGTTTTGTAAAATCACAACCGACCGCATTATTACTTGGTCCTTCCATGGATCTGAAATAAAATACCAGTTAGAAGGGAACAGATAAAGAAAAAATGAAAAAATAAAATAAAAAAGGCAAAGAAAGATCGGCAATAAAATCTTGAATGAAGACTCTTACTCTTTTGCTATCTGGTTTTTCGCAAACTTTTCTTGAAAGTAAATTGCAATTCCTCTTATGGTTGGATTGGCAGCAGCGCAGAGGAATCTACCTTTCATCAATGGTTTTTCCATGCAGAAGATATGCGCTCGACAAACATCTTCAATGTGTACAAGAGGAATTGAACCCAAAAGTTCTTGTAGAAACTTCAATGCTTTTGAAAAGTACAGTTTTTCAGTGAGTGGTGAAAGAATAGTTTCCACACTTGCAGGTAGCTGTGGAAGAATAGCTTCTCCTCCCACTAGGGCACAAACAAGTGTTACAACTTGGAGCCTGCTGCCATTATCGTATTCATTATACTTAAGCACCTCTTTCTCTGCTAATATCTTGGATTTTGTGTATGCCTACAACCCCAGACCAAAAGAAATCAGGCCACGATTACGGTTCCAAGATCTTCATAAAGCAAACGGTTCGAGTATCTCTATTAACTATGATAAAAGATATTTGTAATGGTAGTTGTGAAAACGTTACACAGTCTCTTTTAAAAAAATGAATTAATACATAATTTATGTAAAAAAAATAATTTTTTAATTATAAATTCGCTCTTTTTTAAAACAATTATCTGACATTTGTACACTCCACGACTACATTACTCCTTAACTATTACACCGGAAAAATCTAAAACATAAAACTTGATTGGGTTTCATACAAAATTGTCTTATTTCAGAATCATGCATATTACTATAGACCTTCTAATATTACCCATATGGTAAGAGTAATAGAAGAAGGATATACCAGTGTGAAATCATCGGCACAAGAGAATGACACATCAAGAGGTGTCCAACACGATTCATCCATGCAAGATTTAAAAGAAACTCCGTTTTCTGTCAATGGTGACGAAGCCATGACAGAGGCAGTGTAGATGAGTCGCTTGACTGTTTGTGATCGAATACATGAATCGGCGATGATCCGGACAGCAGCAACAGCAGCTTCGGCAGTATCCTTGTACTGTATTTCCCGCAACCCATCTGTTAGTTAATTACCAAAATCCACTCAAACACTTGTGTGGGAAAACTAAGGATGTCTTTGGAAATGGACAGACCTGGGAGCTTTGAGCGTTGTGTAGCATCGGGGTGGCCACATGAAAAACATATTCGCAGCCTTTAATGGCCAATTCAAACTCAAGGGAATTGTAAATATCAGCTTCAAATAACACCAATCTGTTGCTTGCGTTGGGGAAGGACTTCAGGAGATCTACTTTGGATGTGTCGCCTGTAGTTTCAAGTTAAAAAAGAAATACTTTAAATTAATTAAATAAGTTAAATAAATGAGAATTGCTACATGTCTAAATCAAACATATGTATAAATCAAACGCCTGCATGCGAGAGAGCGGCTAAACATGCACACAAAATCAGAGAGAGAGACAGAGACCCAAGTTCCTCAGCGTTGCATGTACGGTATGACCCTTCTCCAGAAGCGTTTTGACAAGCCAAGAGCCAATATATCCAGAACCTCCCGTGACGCAGACGACTCTACCGTGACTGTTCTCCATCTGAAGTTCAATGGCACCTCCTGCGGCGCAGACTTATCTACTGGCTAGTTTCTTCTCTTTTTACCCGAGAGATGGTTTCGTCGCCACGAGATCGAGAATTCCATTAAGCAGATGCGTGCGCGTTGAGACTGTATTAATTTGGTGGAATTGGAAAAGACAGCTGTGTGGTGGCCTCGTTTGGATTACCACTCGTTTGTTTTTATTTATTTATGGAAGCTGGATTACCACTCGTTTGATTTCGTAATCTAAGTAAGGTAAGATATTTTTATTTTCTAAGATTTATAAAGTATGTGAGTTCCGCACAGGGCCGGCACAATGGTATGACCAATTACATCATTGCCTAAGACCTCAGTAAGGTTTCTAAAATTAAAATTGGTGTATTGTTTTTTTAATTTTTTTTGTAAAATAAAAACTATTTTATTATATAAAATTTTAAATAACTTTTTTATTGTTTAATGTATGCAAGATCTCATAATATTAAATTTAATATTTAATACAATAGATTATTTATATTTTAATAATTTTTTAAAATCTTATTAAATTGAGGTGTTAAATTTATATTGAGGTCTCATTTTAAATTTCAGTATTTAATATAAATTAAAAAAATTTTATTTAAAAATTTTAAATAAAATCTCATTTTATTATATTATAATTACGAATAACTAACTTAAATTTCACATTAGGCCTTAATTTATATTGAGTCATCCCTGGTTCTGCATATTTATAGAATGAGGAATGTTATACATCATTCTACACTACAGATTTTATATATTTTAATATTATTTTATTTTTATTAAATTAATTAAATTGTTCTACTCATTATTTATATATTATATATTTATTATAAAAATATGAAAAAAATTAAAATAGATGTAGTGTGTAAAATATAGAAATGATAAGTATAATTATTGATTAACTAAACGGATATCCTTAATTAATTAAATATTATTTTCTTCGTACTTATCAGTTAAAATTTATATATAAAGACATTTATTAGTAATAAAATTGATTGAGTTCAACCTATTAAAAACCTATCACTAATAATAATCTTTCGGCTTGTTAACAACGTTGAGCATCACGATCGAGATTCGAGCTGGGAAAGTATTATTGCAAATTAAGGACTATTAAAATAATAATGAATATTGTTATAATGAGTGACCCGATCGATAGATCCTATGTAATGATGGCCAAAAGAAAAAAGCTTTTTTCTGTTATGAACTCATGAGAAGGAGAGAATTTTCAGCACAAAGAGAGAGGCTTCAGTCTATTGATATCTGAATTAAGAAAATATATCTAAATATATAGGAATACAAAAATTTTAATTGACGGTTAAGATTTAGTTAATAATGACGGTTAAATATGATCATATAATATAAGTTGATTTATAACACTTTCTCTTTAGATGACCTTATTTAAAAAATATATCTCGTTAAAATATTGTCAAGGAAAAATCTTATGGAAAAAAATTAATGGCGAAAGAAAAAGAGTATAGTATTCATGTATACCATCAAGTACTTTAGGATTATCTCATTAAAACATTGTAAAGGAAAATCGAGTGAGATAAAACCTTAGCGAAGGAAAAAAAATACAATCAACATAAGTCTTTAATACATTACTTCCCTGAAAAGTGTATGATAATAGGTCTTCAAGTCTTTGCATTCAAATGTTCGGTACAATCTTCTTAAATGTTGTAGTTGGTAATGCTTTAGTGAATAAATCTACCAGATTATTACTTGACCTTATCTTCTTGACATCAATTTTACCTTTCTTCTCATGAATTGCAATGATCTTCTTGTGTGGATCTAAAAGATAACCCACATCCGTATATCCAACTAATTGTGGACTTGATAAAATAATCATTGAGGTAAGGTATTTCAGGATCAAGAATTTCTTTATCGTCTTCACAAGGACGAAATAGATCTTTCTGTTCATCAAATAATCGAGCAACCATTGGAATATTCAGGAGATAAGTTTTGTCCATATAAAAGTGCTTTAAGACTTTACAGTGAAATTCATCTTATTGATTCAAGATCATTTTAACATTAAATTCACTACTCTTCTGGAATTGTGCTCTTCTGGAGTTCTTGTAAATAATACAATTAGTGGAGATTTCATCAAAATTAAGCCACTAACCTCCTTTTTTTAACAAAAACTGTGGCCAACTTTTTAGACCAGACAAGCACCGTAGGATTTTCAGCTCTTTTGTAGCTGTCAGGCACCGCAGAGCTATAATGCTACATCTCTTGTCTCTTGTAGAGAGACGCTTCACGAGAGATGCTGTGAAGCAAGAGAGATGCTTTGTCATAATTTTTTCTATAAAAGAGATATTTAGCTCATTTTTATTCGCATCTCATCTTCTTCACTTTTCTGTAATTATACTGCATTCTTACTCTGCAATGGTTCAGCAATCTTCTCATGGCCAATATATGAGGTATTCTACACCTCATTCATCAGCTATTTCTGCTTCTACCACAGGTGCTATAATGCAATACAATAATGATTTGACTAATAAGTCAGATAATGAAGCTATCTACGAGCTTGTGAGTTTCGACACTCAATACTCATCATCCATTGTCGCATTTTCTCAGTGACTGCAATATAAAACTTGTGGGCTTGACAAACTCCACGAGAATATCTTTATCCTTCAGCGACTTCTTCTGAAATCCAACATGAAGATAAGAGCAATAAAGCAAGAGAATAGGAATTTAAAATCTTTGCTTAAATTTTCTTTTCGATTGCCTACTCTTTTAGATAAGGATGCCATGCAAATTCTTGAAGAACAAGAGCGTTTAAAGAATGAGGCGAAGTGTCTCAAATTTCTGTAATTTTGTTTCAAGATAATAAAATAATATTTCACAAATATTCATTTTGTATTTCTATCTTCTGGTAGATATTATGTGTGCTCCATTTTATTTCTCCTTCAATAATACACACTTCTTACAAAACCGTAATATGAATCTGAAATACTAATTGTATTTAAGAGATGGTATTTCAGAACTAATAATTTCATTCATCTCCCCCTTGAAGCAGCAAGGATTTCAGATTTATATTTCAAATATGTGCAGTTTTCATGAGCTCTTCTGAAACCTTAATGACATTTAAATCATCTATATAAACTGCAATAATAGCTTTTTCCACGTGCGTTTGTATTGTTTTAGATCATATAAAGATTTTTGAAACTTGATAGAATACATATTTCTAGATATATTCAAATTAGAAGCTTCGGGCATTTTCTATCCTTAAGAGATTTTCATATATATATATATATATCATGATCCAATAATCCATATAAATATGTAGTTAATTATGCATATCCAAACTCTTAGTAACTTTCAAGCTAATAAAAACCTCAATATAAATTCAATCATTTTAAAAGCATATCAATATTGTTTCTGTGAGAAACTGACTCATGATTTATATATCACATTTTCAGATTAGAAGTTTCAGGCATTTTATATCATTTATATAAATATCCATTGATATTCAACAAGAATCATCTCTTTAGGTGTTTGGATTACGAGTCCATATGTATCACATTTTATTAGTGATATCAATTTTGTAGGAATTGTCTGCGAGAAACTGACTTGTAATTTATATATCACATCTTCATTTCCTTTATATAAATACCCATAAGCATCACCTCTTTAAGTGTTTGGACTATTAGTCTATATGCATCATATTTTACTAGTGATATCAATTCTGTAGGAACTGTTTATTTCAAATTTGGCCAATATTTTTACGTCGGTATTCTTAGACAGCTCTTGATTCACTTTTATCATTATTTCTGGTAATGTCAATTGCCATCTTATATGAAAATACGTTGTCGACAACAGTTTTATTTCTATCCATAATTTTTTCAATATTCATGAAATGTATCGAGATCTCGTTATTTTCAGGTACCTGTCCCTCTTCAAGGGAAGGCATTTCATAAAAATCCTCTTCAGGAGGTACTCTTCAGGAGGTTTATACTCTTCAAGAGTTTATATGAGAGAATTTTATACAGA
This sequence comes from Carya illinoinensis, assembly GCF_018687715.1. Lineage (NCBI taxonomy): Eukaryota > Viridiplantae > Streptophyta > Magnoliopsida > Fagales > Juglandaceae > Carya > Carya illinoinensis. The sequence continues at coordinate 25,797,776 of NC_056763.1, forward strand.
AAAATTGGATGGATTTTATTACTTGTTTTGTGGATACGGCATTTTCAGGAATACCAAATTATTTGTGTTTTTCTCTTTCGAGATACTTTATCTTTTATATCAATAGGTCTCACATGCTTTTAGACATGTCTTATATTCATTAGACTGCCAAATTTCTTAAATTGTCCTACGGGGATTTCAATCCTCGCTGGAATTTTAGCAGCTAAAATATGAGACATTTTTATCTTATTACATCCATAATTTAATTATCATCTGAACTTCCAGTTCACCTATGATAATCAAGATAACATCGAATTATTTCATTTTATTTGCTTCTAGCAATTTTTTTTTCAATTCTGATGGTAAGATTTTATAGTAAAAGAATCTTCTGATTCTTTTATGGACGTCCATATAAAAATCATTCGACTTATCGTAATTAATTTTAGATGATTAAGATAATCATGAAAAGACACAAATATTTTAAATCATATCACTTTTTATGTATCATAATATTTAATTCAATAGTTGTATAATATCATTTCAAAAAGAAAGCTAGTAGTTTTTCTTATACGAGCTTCTGGCCCGAAATCATAAAAGTAATATAAAGATATTTATTACCACGTTTAATCTCTTAGTTTTTTTGAATAAAAATATATCATTTGCTTCATTTCAGGGAATAAAATGATATAAATTCAATATCATTCACTTCAGAAAATGATGTGGAACTATTAGAACGTGACTAATGATTTCTTATAAAAAACTCATTATTTTGCTCAGCCACTAGAAGACTGGATAGAAATTTAGAATATATAGTGAACTTTTGTACTCGATATTACTACTTCAAGAGCACACTCGATGTTGTTACTTCAGGAATACATTCGAGGCATTCATTTTAAACATATATTCTTTAGTGGTTTTTCTCTACACAATTTCAATTATGCAACTTCAGGTGCATTAATCATAATGAGTTTTTGTTCTATTTTTATTCCAAGATGAATCATATTATCGATAATTCATAACAAATATAAAAATAAATAAAACTTGTATATAAATTATGTGAATAAAAATTAATCACAGATATAATTGAAAGGTAAATTATGAAAATTTTAATTCACCATAAATATAACTTGAGATGTAAATTATGTGAATAAACATATAATTTATCAAGTAATAATAATGAATATAATCATTAATACTCACCTTAGGGATTGCAAATAATATATTAAAAAATTTACTTAAAGTAGAAGATCACTAGCATTAGTATCATCAGAACCTTCGTGCTATTAGAATAGACTTTTCTTCCATTTTCTCCTTCCTTATCTTTTCTTTCACATCCTACAATTTTTCAAAATATAATAGTACAAGAGAAATAGGTAGCCTTAGTGGGATGGTGGCACATGCTAGAGTGGGCCGTGTATATATATTTTCTCGTGCTGTATTATTATATTATATGCTTTTCGTTGGGAGCAGGTAAAAGGAGCGTCTGAATTTTATATAAAATGGACCATTGACCCAGAGTATGGCCCACTTGCAGCCCATTATTGTTGACCACTAGGCTGGCTAATCTTTATTCTTTTTCTTCCCGGACCCACAGTCCGTGGTCATGTAAGAGAACTTCCCAATATTTTTATACAAAATTTGTCCCCACGAATATTGGAATCCACGGAACTGAATTCCATATCCCGATCCGACTTAGAGTCATGCCCAGCAATGCAGAGACCATCGGTACTTGAGCACTGCATATTGAAATCAAGTTTAACTCCAAAAATCCAGCCACAGTAAATCCTCTTTGTGATCGTGGCCTAATTCGTTGATGTGGATTTTGGATTCGAGAAGAAGTTTTTTAGGCTAGGCTTGACTACATCGCCGATCTTCCCGATGAGTGCTTTGGCAAGTATTTTTCACTTCCTCGGATCCGGTGACCGGAAATGCTGCTCGCTTGTTTGCCACAAGTGGTTCAGAGTCGACGGTCAGAGCTCCTTCTCATCCACCGAGCCGTTTCCGAGCACTGAGTACTTGACCATCACGTGTTGGGATTGAGCAAGCTGAGCTTCAATCCTTGTGAAAAACTCCATCGTTTGACCCCAAATCAGGTGAGGATCTAATTCAAAAGAAAAAGGCTCTTGCTTCAGAAGAGCTCTCCCGATCGTCATGGCTGCCAACACGAAGATCAAGATTGAAATCAACGGGTTTGGAATGATCGGTTGTTTGGTTGCTAGGGTTGTTCTTCAGAGAAACTTCAGCTGATGGGGACGCCGGAGGAGAGCCAACGGTCGGACTATGCTTTCCTGAAGTCTGGGGTGTAACAGCCTGCTAGAAATTCAATTGTGAAATTTCTATTAACTTTAGGAACCTCGTGAAAACCCCATAAGTTTTCACGAATCCATTAATCGTATAGGTTTTTGTCTAACTACATAGTTAGTGTTATTATTTACTATGGTATCAGAAGTGTGTTTTTTATTATTGGAGATAGTTAGAAGTGTCAAAATGTATTATGGTTTGTGCCATTAGACTCGGAGGGTTATTTAAAGTCTTATGGCGCAATAACATTTTTTCATATTTTCGGACAAAACGTCTGTTCAAAACTGTAGATATTATTGGATAAAAAGAAATATCTTGAGGTAATTTTCATGAATATTATTGAGTAAAAATATTTTGAGTTGATTTTTATAGATATTATTAGATAAAAAAATCTTAAGTTGATTTTTTGTAGATACTATTGGATAGAATATTATGAGATAATCTTTTATAGATATTTTGGGTAGGAGAAAACTACACTCAACTCTCAACTCCAACCCCATCTCTTCCATATCTCATACATAAAGTATCCTTTATATAAGTTGTTCCTTTTTTAGTCTAGTTTACATGGATATCTTATTTGCCCCATTTGAAGATCATTTGGCCAGTCAAATATTGTGTAAACTATAGAAAGTTCATTCTGGGAGATAAACTGGAGAATATGTTATAGTTTGGAGTTTTTGACCAAGCTAATGGATAGATATTGGTCCGAAATTTTTATGGAGTATTGTTAACATGTATATGTGACTATTGGTTGAGGATTTTTGCATGATTAAAGGTTTTGATGAAAGATTTTCTTAGATTTAGAAACTTAGAAACTGGAAGAAGAAAAACAGTTTCTGTTTTGAGAAAGTTTAACTCTTTGGTGGTCTAAACCTATTCTAATGACTTTAATAATTTTATTGAAGGATCCTAAGTATCTTATATACATGTTATATTATTATTTTGAAGATATTTGATGTTAGTTTCAAAGATATAAAATTTTATGCAAAGAGATATTCAAATAAGCCAAAGTGTGGATATTCTTGGCTAAATTTATGTTTTGGTTAATTTCTAACCATGTGATCTTGAATTAGAAGCTTATATATGTTTTAGGACATCTTTTTAAACCATGTGATAGTTTGATTTGAAGATCATATATTTATAAGTCATAGATCAAGAGATTTATCAAAACTAGTTGAGGAAAAAGTTTCTGTTTTTGGACTAAGTGTAAAACTAAAAACTCCAAATGTTATTTTGTGATTTTGGTGAATTTAGTTTGATGATTTAAAGCATGGTTGATGTTAGGATGATATTATGAATATGTTAGAAGTAAGATTTGATTTTTGAAATTCTTGGAGATGTTTTGATTTAAGGTCAAAACTTGTGATTCAAGTGCTTGGATCTTTTTACAAAAAATTTTGGTGTTAATTATTAACTTTTTCTAAATGGATGTTTTAAGTATGGTTTTGAACTTAGGATTGGAAGATGTTTGTTGCAAAATTTTGGTTTAAGCATGAGTTTTGAAGTTGGAAGGAATTGCAACAAAAATCAAGGGAAATGACCTATGGATGTTTCGGCCATAGTGTGTTCTTCATAGTTGTGTTTTGTTTTAAATTTTTCTGAGTTGATATTTAAGTTTAGGATAAAATTTACATGAGGAATGTAAATTTTGGAAACTTTTGGAGTTAGTATGCAAAATCCTTAAATTATGGGTAAAACGATCATTTTCCCACATGTAGAGAATAAAATAAAAATTTTACTCTTTAAGTTAGTATTTTCCATATTTCAAATTATTAGTGATTTAGTTCTAACTTTTAGAATCACTAATTACAGTTCCTCGTGGTCGCACTTGAAGTTTTATAAGAAACGCAGAGATCGAGGTAAGTTAGTTTTTAACTTACTAGCAGTCTACTGTGTATGTGTGCTAAGTAAAGGAACTACAGTGTATGTATGTGTGTTATCATATATGTCATGCCATACCAAGTTATCACGTAATTGTCTATTATACAGAATTTATTTTGTCGTCAATTTTTATCTGTTACATAATATATATTCTGTCATGTATTACTGTACCTTACAAGTACGTCATGCTAAGTATGTCATCTATTACATGTATGTCAAGTCATGTAATATTCACTGTTGCAAGTATGTCATGTTAAATATGTTGTCTATTATATGTTATGCAATGTTACGAAATATTTCTATCTCAAGTTGGTCATATATTTCAAGTTATATTCAAGTCACGTTATGTTATGTCAGGGTTTCAGTCATTTCGTATTCCAGTCACGTTTCATCTTGATTACTTATGTATGGGGTCACAGCAATTGTGACGCATACACTACGTGAGACACAGCAATTGTGACACGTAGAATACATGGGGCCACAACAACTGTGAAGTATGTATTTAAGCAGTTAAAGAATAAGTTTTCGTAGAATACATGGGGCCACAACAACTGTGGAGTATGTATTTTTCATGTTAAGTCAAGTTTGTGTAGAATACATGGGGCCACAACAACTGTGGAGTATGTATTTTTCATGTTAAGTCAAGTTTCAGATCAAGTTCATGTCAAGTCAAGTTCAGTTCATGTTTCAATTTAAGTTATGTCAATTATGCTATGTTGTACGCCAAGTTATGCTTTAATTACTTATAAATTTGATTATGCATTTATGCTTTTACTGTCATCCATGCATCATTAGCTTGTGTGGAAGTTTTTTGTTAACTTACTGAGATTTGTAATCAAATCTCACTTTGGTAGTCCCAACTATCATTCCCCCCGAATGGTAGATCTTGTTACAGGACCTGAAGGAGAATCAGGAGCTGATCAACTAGACACAGTTGACTAAGCGACGGTGCGACGTCAATGTTAATATAGTAGTTAACGTAAATTACTACTTGTACAATGGAGTTGCATCTTTAGTACTTTTTGGATTATAACCATTTTGGACTAGTGTTGTGATCTATTCAATGGGTCTTTATGTATGAAGTATGTTTTAAGCATTTGGGATATTTTCAATTTGGTGCATAGTATTGCTAAAGAAAAAAATTATCCGCTGCGAATATTGCATAATGTTATATGCATGTTAGGAACATTGCATCTTATATGTCATGAACGGGGGCAGGTAACCTTGTGTTGCATGTCTCGACGCTTCAAATGTCCGTCCGATCCCAAACGAAATTTGGGGGCGTCACATGGGGTCCTAGAAAAGCCCATTTTTTACTCAGTCGGTAGCTCTTCGAGGGCACGTGGCGGCCACGCTCTGGAGCGTCCGAGACTTCATCCCGCGCGTACGGGTTACCCGCCACTTCGTTTGGCACCGCGTTCGGTGGACTTGAAGATTGGGGGCTGGCGAAACTCCTGACGGGGCCCATGTTGGCAAACGGCGGTTAGAAGACAACCCAGTCAGCACTCCTCCTTATTTGTCTAAAAACACAACTACAAACGAAAACTAAACAAAAACAAACAGAAAAAAAATAGAATGTAGAGCAAAGAAAAGAGAAGGGGAGGGGGAGGGAAGCGAATAGTTCAGCTCCGACCCCGGTCGAAGAACAAAGGGTTTGGATGTAGGGTTTCTTAGAGAGAAGGAAGAGAGTCTAGAGAGAAGCAGTTTTAGTTATAAACTAAGCTTTGTATTGCACGTTACTCATGTAGATGATACTGCGTGTCCAAATTAATTAGTTCTTAATTCGAAAATGAATATCAAAGTAATTTTGAATCTCGATGTTTTTGTTCTTATACACATACAGAAAGTGACAAATTAAATATTATTAGCCAACATTCATTCGATCTCAAGACGCACGCATCTCTCAGGTCCAGTTGGCTAGTCAATTCGGAGGAAAACATCTCATTTGGAGTTATACTCTAATCTGATAATTAAGAACAGGAAGAAGAAGCCAAACTTTTTAGTGTGCGGTCCAGCTGGATTGCACTGAGGGGAAGGGGACGAAATTCCACCTAATATGTATAAGAATGTACATCTCGTTGCATCCTCTAATTTGGATTTAAAATGAATGAGATATTAATTTTAGATAAATAATAAAAGTTAAATAAAATATTATTAATATTTTAGAATTTAAAAAGAATTAAATTAAAAATTAAAAATATTAAATTATTTTTTATATTTTATATAAAAATTTAAAAAAATTATAATACTAAGATGAAATGACAAGAAACGTTTACCAAAACCTAAAGATACAACATGCATGCATTCTCCTGTGAGGGATTCGACCGTTTGAGAGACTGAAAGGAATGGTTTTGGGCTTTTGGCTCCTTCTATGGTAACTTCGTCCGTCACGACATTACCCATTGATTGTATCTATTTCTTAACAAACTGATTTACCGATCTTCCATTGTCTTTAAGTGTAAAATACAAACAAAAAAATCACTCGGTCTTTCACTATATCTAAACGAACAATATTTAGTTGTATTTATCTGTATATTTATAAATATATAAGGTCCAATAATTCGTCAATAAGTTCTAGAAAACCTCAATCCATATAACGTTACGATGAAATTGATAAGAGGGCAAAGCGAGGGATCGATCAACCGAAAAAGGGTTCTGATGAATTGGAGTTAAAACCATTTCGCTGTCGCTCCAAATAGCTCTTGGTAGCATGAGAGCTCCAAGCAGCTCTTGATAGCATGTCGATCATTTGAAGATTCTGTAGGTTAACCCGTAATTGATTCGTTTATTATGAATGTCATGAATTAGCAGTGAATGTGTGATCATGCCGACAAAAATAAATAAAGAAATTGTGATTAATAAATAAAGTCAAATATGATGAAGGACAATCAAGCATGTATCTTCCTCTCCTCAATATCCTCTGATTAAATTCACCGATAACCCAAGTGAAAGATGTCCTGACGCGGAAATGAATCGCAGCACAGAATGCCTAGTGTAGCATCCACATGATGGTTAGGAACCTACCATTTGTTTGTCTGCAGGTCTGGCAAGAAGAATCTTCATCCAATATTCTCTCATAGCCTGAAATTTGGCTAAACATGTATTTCATGCATCAAAACTACGCTTGAATTTCTTAACCATTTACCACAATCTCCATTATCACATCATTCCAGGAGTCTATTGGCCCAGGTAAGCACCAGTGCAGACAGTCATTCTGAACTGTTGCATTTTTGTCCCCTGCAAATGGATGGAACTCTCTGTATGGACCTGGATGCCCATCAGGCCGCAACAATGATAGCAAGGTCAGGTCAAGAAGTTTGAGCTTCACACCATTTCGGGAAGCCTCCACTGCTGCCTTCTCAAACTCCTCTAGTTCTACATCGCGCAAAATCCTGTTCAAGTCCTTCAATTCAATCTCCCCTTCTTTCACTGGTGTTGTTTTGGGGCAAGTCCCCCCACTAAACCACTCCCCATTCTCGAAGTGATCTGGTGTGGAAGTCCTAAAAAATATGTGGCCCTTGTGATTGGACGTGGCAATGAAGTTAAATACATACTGGAGGGCTTTGTGATAAGCAAAAACGAACCCCAGCTGTGTCAAGTTCCTTTTAGGACAGTAATGGCAGCCCACAATGGTGTTGTTCTCATGATAGATTGCAGATTTGAGATACCATTCCCCGCTTGAAAATATTATGTAATCAAAGTTCTGGTATGAATCCGTCCACTTCTTGTCAAATTTGTCAAGATACAGCTCAACTTCAGACGTTGAAACACCATTGAAGTCTTCAAAAATAGCAGCTTCCACTAGGAAAGGGGACCAAATTACCGAGATAGTCAAGTTGTATGAGGGGAAGTGCCATCGTTTGGACCTATATTCTTCATCGTGGTAAACTTGAACAGGTTGTTCCACCTGAAGAATGTAATAGTCAACTGAATAAGTCAGACAATCCTCTGGTGATGCCTTTTGAAAATGATATAATTGCACATCATTCTGCCTAACAAGAATCATCAGCCATCATGAAGTCACTCGGCAGATCAATAAACATTATTGGCACTTATCTATAAATCAGAGAATGAATGCCAATCTATTAATAAAGATGCAAACAGTAGTTCAAGATCATCAATGATTGATAAACTGGCAAAAGTAAAGTAAAAATTAACAATTATCAAATTAAAAGTTTTTTTTGTTTTTGATAAATTCATTCAGGAAAGACTTATCAGAACAGCACCATCCAAACACCCACAATTTATTAAGCTTACGAGAAATTTTCATCAAGTCTTAATTATATAAAAAGAACAAGAAATTGTAGTGGGAATGACCTCTTGACTTATGGAAAGCAGCTACACTAAGCGGAAGTAATATCGGTCACTTACGGACCAAAGTTACCAGTAAGTGGGCCTTCATGAATGAAATCATGAGCTACTGTACAAAATTACCAATCGAAGAAAATGCAAATCCATATAGAAGCTATCTATCAACAAATAGCAATGCAAAGTAACAGAGATAAAAATGTTGTTGTGGATAAAAGTAGTGGTAAGTTCAAATCTATTTTACTTAGCTATCATAACCTCACACTACAAACATATAGAAGATGAATTAGGAATTAAATTCCATATATAATAAGCACAAGCACCCACAAAAGGAAATGGAGGAAGACAACTTTTCATATTCCTCACATTCCCCTTAATTAGAGAGAAGGGAACTTTGCTGATAACCATCCCCATATTAGTACACCTATTTTCTTTTGATAAATAATGCTAATTTAATTAAAAAGCTCACAAAGCGCATTCCAAGTACAACAAGGTGTACAAGAACTCCATCTAGCTAGAAGTAAAGAAGAGACAAGGAAATCAGGGAGAGTTAGCCCATTAAAATTTGTGGAAGCTGTCCAAAGGAGCAGAGTGCTGAAAAAGTAAGTTTTGAACTCTTCCAAGGCCTGTTTCTGATCGCAAAAACTTCTATTATTTATTTACCTCCCAATATACCATATCAGGCATGTAGGAACCATTTTGCACGGTATCTGTATTTCTAAAATCTATATCAATATTAGTGCAAAAATATCTAGTCTGCATGCATGTGGGGGTGAGAAAAGGGTGTGGATTTGCATCTAGATGTTTTCAACACCTCACGTGATGGTTCCATACCTTCATTGCTCTAAGTAGCAAAGAAACGAAAGAACAAATAGGTAGCAGGAACAAGAATTGCTAAAATACAAACTAGTAGACATTACAGAGAAGTCGTAGTGCAGAAGCCAAATTGTTAAAGTGCCTGGGGGAACGGAATTAAGCAGCAAACGCCATCTAATGATTATAATTTATAGTACAGATATTTCATGGGGATCTCATTTGTGTAAACTAAAAAATTTTAAACGAATGAAAGTAAAGAAGTTTAATATAAAAATACAAATAATAAATGATACTAGGTGTCAGGAAAAAAACAGATCCACCACACAAGCCGCATGTGTAATAAGAAAAGAAATAAATGGCAAGGACAGGACCCACTAAGCTATAAAACATAAATAACCAGTACCATTGAGAGCATGCAGAGCAACGACTGCACATGGTTGCGAGATATTGAATCACCAATTACTGCCCATGTTTTGTGCCTCATCGTCTCAAGGAATCTCTCTGGATCAAAAGGCGGTATCTCGCAATCTCTTGGATTCCATCGCCAGTATAGGTACCCTGTATCTGGCCGCCCATTATTCATACAATTCTGATGACTTTCAATTAATGAGCAGCTCTGATTAGTGTAAATTGGACCCGATGGGTTTGGTATCCAATCCCCGGTAAAAAGATCACACTTTTCTTCAACATTTTCTGCAACCAAATGCTACTTCCATTAAATACGAAATGCAGACTATAACTATAAGAGAATCAAGAAAATTTGATTGGGGAATCGACAATATAAAAATAATCAATTTTGATTGGATTACTTTGTGCAATTCGAGTGGCATTCTGCCGAGTTCAATTCCCCAAGTCCACCGTAATTAGTTTGATGATTTATACAAGTTAATTTCTGCAATTCCTTAGCTGTTAGATTCAATTTCATCATCAGCATTACATTGCAAAACACAATCAATCATTGCATTACTAGATTCCTCTAGATTTAGGCATTTCTGGATCCACAGGAATTCAATCGAATCTAGACTCAAAGAAAAGAGAGAAATCAACTTCATTATTCAAGAACAAATAATGACAGAACCCAGAAAAAATTTTAAACCTCAAAATTATTAATTGATGGTGCATAGATCTTAAACGACCTAAAAGCCACACTTCTCAAGAATGGTAACTTCCCTTTTTATTTTACCCTCTAGTGCATCGCAAAAGTATTATATGAAAAAAAAATAACCAACAAAGATTGGTCAAATTCAATTACCTTCGCGAGGAGCCTGATCTTCATTTTCTTGAACTTGCACAGGAAGGGGTGGCTCTGCAAGCTCAGTTTTCTCGGTAAGGGGGATTTCTTCTAACACAGGCGGAAGTCTTGTGGAACGAAAGAATACGAGACGAAAAGCAAGACCCATAAACAGAATGGCCACCACCAACTTCAGAAGCATATGGCCCTGCTTGTTTCGAAGCCACTGCGTACAATTCAGCTTCATTTTCTACCCCAAACTGCACTTATTTGCTATGAGCTCTCCCACGGACAGTAAAAGCGAAAGTTTTGGAATTGAGATGATGGTCGTTTCTGGTACATAAACCATCGGCTTTTCAGCTAAACTCCATTATCTAGACTAGCGTGAGAGCAGATCGAATTGACCGACATTGAAGTACGTTATTAATTGGGAACAGAAACAGAACAGTTTCAGTCGGAAAGTGTAAAAAAATAAAAACATGGGAAAAATTAGTTTTCCTGTTGTATGTATATACACATCTGATCTGGTGGCTAGAGCAACAAGTGGACGATACTTGTTGGTCCACTTGTTGCTACGAATGACACGATGGAAATGCGACAACTGTTTGTAATTTGTTGAAGGAGCACTTTTGATTAAATAAATGTTAGATAAAACGTCACATAATTTAAAAAATAAAAAATAAAATCTACTATTAAAAATTATTATTTTTATATAAATCCCCATAATTTCTCAATTTTTTTAAAAAAATTATACGATATTTACATAATTTATAATTGTAAATATTATTTCTCTTTAGTAAAAAATAAAAAACTAATGACTTTTTAGTCTTATCTTAATATTTTCAAGAAAAATTACAATTACTGATTTTTATGCTTAGTTTCAAATTTGAAATGACTCCCATATATCACATATTGAATTTGAGATTTAAATAATGCATCTAAAGTATGTAAGTCCGATAATTTTTTTTTACATTCATTTTAGATTCTATTTTAAAAGATAAAAAAAAAAGATTCTGCAAAACTTGTATATTTTAGAGTTTATACAAATAATTACTCTTGAAATTTGAACAAATTCAAAGGATTAGTGGGGTCATCTTTCTTTTTCCTCTTAAAATAAATCCAGTTCAAGATATTGTTTTAATGATACCAAATCATATCGTCCTCCATCAAAACACGGTGAAAAAGCGCATGTGATTTTAACTTTTTCTATGGTAGGGTGATGGCTACTTGATAGAGGAATTAATGTAGTAAAATAATCTTAGTGCACTCATGTTTCTGCATGCAGTGTTCCCAGAAAAATAAAGAAAACCCATGAGATTAAAAAAATAAAAAAAGAGACACCTTTTGTTCTCTAAAAATGTACCACTTATACCCTTGTTATTTATACTACAAAAATTGAACAACATATCAACATTACAAGCCTAAATAATATGGTGATGTTGGACTGCTAAGCTTATGTATCAACATTAATCGTTATGCTCCCAGGAAGAAGCTTAGAGGATCTAGTGTTGGTTCAAACATTACAGAGGAAGCCACTTGCTGAATGCTTGACATGAAAAACCCTGTAATTTCTGCTGAATGATTAACAGGGATTTAGCTATATCAGCTCAATGCACCTAACAATTTGCCCGGTGTGTTTTGCTTTACCCACAAATAGATCCATATACATGAATAAGAATATATGTAATTTGATGATTTTCTTGTTTTTTTCACAAATACACGATACGAAAGATTTTGATCTTGCATCAACCATTAGAACTGAATAACTTTGGCTGGGGAAAACTGAAGCACTCGTGAGTGGACGACTAAAACCATCAAAACCAACATAATCAAAAATCACCTGAACCTTCTGGGAACTTTCATGCCAAATCCATGTTTTGCCTTCTCAACCCTGTTAAAACAAGACCGATAGTCAATGGAAAGCAATTTCACATTTAAAAAAAGGAAAAAAAAGTGCAGTTTAGAGAAATTTGTGGGTTTGAAGGAATATTTATCCCACAAATTACGCTTGGGAATTGATAGCTTTTACGCAATTTACATGGAGTGAGAAGGGAAGCCATGGTATATTAAGTGAATTGGAAAACTGGAAATTAAATTGAAAAACGCTACTTCAAAAAAATAAAGTGATATGTGTGCTTAAGCCTTCCACATGGTGGGATATCAGATCATTTTAGCCGGTAGCATTCACTAGTTAGAAAGAAGAAATGACTTGCAAGCTAGAAAATAATCAAGTTTTTGCATACACAAAAGAAAGTAAATAACTAATGCAAAATGAAATCATCCATGTTGTTAATGAAGAAATATTACCTTTTATGATAATGGAATACAAAGATCAAGAGATTTGATTCTTTTCTTTATCCTGACAACTAGTTTTAGAATTTTATTACGATTTCAAGCATGTTCCAGGGAATTGTAGACAAGCAGCAGGACTTACGATGGAGCAAGTTTGCCCAGGCCATCTAATTCTTTGCCAGAGTCCTCATCTACAACTCTCCCAGAAATCTCAACAAGATAAAATTTATCTCCTGCAGGTGGTAGTCCTCTGCTGACAAGCAGGTCTAGATCTTTCTGATCAAGCTCTCTCCCATTCACATGGACACCTGTGTTTCCACCAGCACAATTTGTTGGCATGGGATAGTTGAATTCTTCAATAAATGGCTGTAACAACAGAAATATATATATTTTTTATTTGTAACATTAAATTCCAACACCAAACAAGTGAATTTATAAACCACAAAGCATTAAATCTTACAGGAATTATGCCAAGGCAAGTATGGCCCATCACACCCCAGAATCCAGCTTGGGGATCATACCTGATGAAAGCAGATGAAAGAACCAGAAAGAAAAAGTTAGTTATTGTTTCGGCTAAACTAAAATCAGTCAATGTATTTAGTAAACATAAAATATGACTTGAATAAGCGCACATGATCAAATGATCTAAAAGCTTTGGACAATTATCCTAGTTAAATTCTGAAGTTCAGCATGACAGGAATACTAGTTTGGTTACACAAATGAGATGAGACAAAAATTTAAAGTTGAATAAAATATTGTTAGAATATAATTTTTTAATATTATTTTTGTTTTGAGATTTGAAAAAACTGAATTGTTTATTATATTTTACGTGGAAGTTTGGAAAAGTTGTAATGATTATATAAGATGAGACGAGATCTCATCTTGGTAACCAAACCAAACCTGATAATGCTTGTTGGCACCATGATAATAGCTATAAATTACAAAATATAAGACCAGTTCAAGCCAATACTAGAGGAATAGGTTAACCGCTGTCTCTAAGATAGTCATTGCATACCATAAAGTACTAGGGATTTTGGGGCCAAGCTATCCCTGGCCTACAAGGTGAGCTGATGATCACCGAGAGAGAGAGAGAGAGAGAGAGAGAGCTAATGATATAAAGTTCTCTAGTCTAGCGTAAACAAGAGAGAATACAAGTCTATTCACAATGAATGCTTATGTCTGGACACCATCCCTGGTATCTGCCTGTGAAAGACTGGTAATATATATAGCCTACATTCGTAAATAAACTATAAACTATGTAAGAAATCTGATTTTTTTTTTTTTCAACTTTGTACCATATAGAATTACTTGGTCATCAGGTTAGAGTTCATTATTGAAAAATAACTATGCATATATGTGTAATATTAATTCCTAAATTCGAAACAGGCTAATAGCCAACAATCTTGGACTTTGTCATCTTTTATATTGCACCATTCACAGTGTTGTTTTCCGTCAAAGATATGCATGTTGTATAAGAGATAAAAACAGTAACAGATTTTGATTGGAACATAGACGTACCAATAATCTCCAGGCTGGATTGGCCCAGCTAGCTTTTCAGCCTTCTTAACCAGATGGTCTGGTATAGGATGCCCATTAACTGAAACATTAAGTTTTTCATTTTCCAGGCTTTGAGTAGGCTTTGGGAATTCTCTAAAGCTCTTCTTGATAAAACCCACAAAGAATGAAGAACTTTTGTTGGTCTTCGGTAGATCTTTCTCCTTGCTTACCTCCACAGAGTCTTGAGATAGACATGTATTAAGATAATCATTGAATGAAACATCCAGCTCGGTTGCCACTAGCATATCTTTGATAGATTTTTGATGAGAAGTGATCCTACCAAGGGCCTTGTCTTGGTCCACACGTTTAGTATTGTTTCCCTGCCCGTATTTGCTCACTGAATGTTTTGAAGACAAGTCATCTTTTATGGCCTGCTCAGTGGTGTGAGAATCATTTCCCTGCAAAATCACTGTATCTGGGCTCGCCTCAGGAGAAGAAGAAATAGACAATGTCTTGTGGTCCTGTCTGTTATTTGTCAAATCTAAGTTATGACCAGAATTATGAAAATCAACCAAGCAGGAGTGGATGTTGCCAGCATCCAAACAACCATCGGAACTTGGATGGCTTTCATTTAATACCTCTTCAGAACCATCTTCAGCCTCAGCAGATATTTGCTTGGTTTCTTCAGGAACAGATATAATTAGCTTCTTATTCGCAATTTCAAACACTATTATAGTTGAACAGCCACCACACCGCAGTTTCCGTCGATTCTTCTCTGTTGTTTTAAGTTTTCTAGGCAGTTTCAGCAACTCAAAGCAATTATAGCAAGTTATGAATGGGGCACCATCTGCTACAGGATGGCAACACAATCTATTCCCCTGGGCTGCCACCTCTAGTCTCGGACGAATATGACTAAGACCATCAGCGTCTGAATCAAGTTCACCAGTCCATACTTTATGCATCAGTGGGTCCCGAGAGGTCAACTGAGCAAGACTAGCAACTTGAGGGTTGTAACTTTGTGCCCCAAGTTCGTCATGATGGTAGAAATTTGAATTGATAGAATCCTGGTGAATCCTTCTATTGCCAAACACGGTGGCTGGAATTCGTGGAGGAACTTGCCAACTCTGTTCAAGACAGAGTGAACAAGAGCATGCAGGCTGGTAATAAAAGGTTTTGGGCTGATATGAACCAAATGCATCTTGATTGAATTCCATGTACTGGCGTCGGATGTATTCATGCGGTTCTCGTTGTGGGTATTGACTGAGTGGTTGATGGAGAGGCTTCCTTGCCATTTGAGGCTGATAAGATTCATCATATACAGGAAACTCATTCATGACATGCCTTGGAGGAGGATGGGAGTTCGTTGGTCCCATGTTATGGAGATTCATAAGAGGCACATTTCCATGTGTATGATTGAGATAAGGGGGCCTTAGAAGATGCCTATCTGGGGCCTTATATACATCCCGGCCAGCATTAGGATCAGGCAGAGTCCTATCAACAGGGACCAACGGTTTATTTTCCACAGAACGAGATCTGCAAACTTGATCTTTCAACTTATCCAGCTTCCTGAGCAGTTCAGCTCGATTACATTCTAGTTGTTCAACTTTTCTACGCCCATCAAGATCACTATCATGCTTGATCTGCTCGCCATAGCCATAAAATGAGTCTGGCTGATAGTTTGAGGGTCCCTCGTAGGGATAAGCAAAAGTTGGATATTCCCTCTGAGAAGCAACTGCCCTAGGGTTTCTGTAAAAGCCCCCAAACCCATCCCTTTCCACACCCCATCGCTCTCTATTTGTTGAAGCCCCTGGCCAGGCCAAATTTTCTCCAGTACTCAAACCAACAAACTCGGACCTATTCAAATTCGTATGATCATGATCGTCTCCACGAACCCAATAGTCTTCCGGGCGTTCGGACAATCCCACATGTCTACCATGGAACCTAGTTTCTCTCTCTGTGCCATGTTGTCCAAGCCTCGAGTCCTTAACCTCTTCCCTAACATTTCCATCATTATCAGTCAGAACCTCTTTATACTCGGCTTTTGATAAAGAATTACCAATCAAATTGACCCTTGTTTCTCCGAAGAGTCTCTCTTCCTTCATATTCACTTCAATCCCATCATTCTCCCTCTCAGTCCCAGAAGCACTGCCTAAACTACCACCCCCATTCTCTGAAAAACCCCCCAATTTCTGAGAACCTCCTCTACCCAACATATTATCAGATATCTCCAAGAACCCATCACTACCAGGGGCTTTCTTCTTCGCTGTATAACCAAAATAAAAATTCAACCTCCCAAACCATTAAAACAGTATTCTAAGTTTCTGTTCGTAATCGTAAAAAATAAAAATGAGCGCCATAAAGAAGGAACCTTTGGCAGGCATGTTTTAAGTTTCCAACTTTTTTTGATTTATTTATTTATTTATTTTGCTTTTGCTCATTTTGATTCCTCATCGACCAAACGAAGAGGGAGAAGTAAAGAACAGAATAAAACTCGGACCGAGAAAGGAGAAAGAGCGGAAAAGCAAGCGTACCTCGGAGAACAGCACCACAAGCACCACAACTGTAAACAGAATAGTCAGGGAACTCGGGTAGGACGTTTTCACACTTGGGGCAACGAACTAACCGAAACTTGGACCCCTCGGCCATAGCAAGCATCAAAATGCAGACCCAGAACCAGAGCGCCAACTCAAATCATCAAAACGCTCAAAACAAGCCCAACCCGCCCCGAAACCCACAAACTCTCTTACATCAAAAACTTACAAAGCAACAACAATTTGTACCAGAGACAAGCAGGTTGAGAGGCAGAACTATCAAAGCATCACCATCTCACATTTTATTATACGTGATATGGGTATTTATCATTAATGATAAAAGAAATATTTAATAAATAATTATTTAATAATATTAAATACGTCGTGTAATAAAATAAGTAAGATGATATTGTACTATATATAATTTTTAAGTTAAAAAACACCACCACTTGGTACTTCAACGTCATCGTAATCTCTGGAGAAATAGAAATCGAAAATAAATAAGCCTTTTACCTTGATTATATGTAAAGAAAACGAGGTTGACCGATTATAATATCATGAGAAGACTTTTGATTATGAAGGAATTAAATAAAATAAATTTATAAATTAATATATTAAATTTATTTCATAATAAAAATAATTTTATAATTTAAAATATCACATCAAATCATATCGATTTATAAATTTTTTTATGATTAAAATATTTCTCTAATATCATTTCTTAGGTGTTATTGGCATCTAATTTATTCTAAAAGACTTCTTTACGATGTTCTGACAATGTCTGCATGAATCTTACGTAGACAGTAGGCTTTATATCTCTAACACTTTGGCATTTTTAAGGAACGAGATTTTATTGTGTGAATAGACATTTAGGAAAAAATCTTATTGTCATCTTCACACTTCACACATTATATTTATTTTAATTTTTTTTTATTTTTTCTATAATAAATATGTAGTGTGTGGATGATAAATAAAATAATTTAATTAGTTTAATAAGAATAAAATAAAATAAAAAATAAAAAAATAAAAAATAATATTTTACTATATAAAATATGTGATGTGGGATGATGTGTAACATTTTTCAAAATTTAGAGGACATGTCATATAGCACGTGGATCTTTCTGTTTGAAGAACTCGAATTAAAAAGAAATAATTTGTTCAAAGTTTAAATAAATAAATCTTAAACAAATCTTTATAAAAAAATAAATATATTTTAAAAAAGTGTAAAAAATGTAACTTTTATTAATATGATTTATTTTTTTGACTCGTATAAAATTTATCTAAACTTATACCTAATATTATTTTGAATAAAAAGTCAAAAGCGTGTGCGCAAGTGAAGAAAAGTCAGCCACGCGGCACAGTTCTAAGCAAACGTGTTATTCCAAGTTTTTGGACTTTTTTTTTTTTTCTTGACCTAGCTTTAGCCAACCTGGCATTAATGTCATGATTCTTCAATGATTTCCACTTCGATGTCCCCTTGACTAAAGCGTGTTTATTTCACATATATAGGATGATATATGTTTAAAAAAAAAAGGATGATATCCTATATATATAATTCTCACAGCTGATTCTTAGTGCTTGATCTTATCGTTGAAATCTTTTAATTTTTTTAACTTAATGATTAAAAAAATATTTTTTAATAATTTTGTAATTTTTTTAAAAAATATTTAAAAGTATTAAAAAAACACATAAAAATAATTAAAAAATAACCAATTATACCTAACGGTAACCCAACGAGAGTTGGAAGCAGTGGACGTAACACTGTCTATATATATATATAAAGATACGTTTCAGTACCTTATTAATTGTATCAAGTCTAAGTTCTAACTTACTAGCAACAAGCACAAATACTAGCAATTTCATGAAAAAAAGAGAGAGAAGTATTTTAGGTTTGAGAAATGTTTTAATCAGAAATAGATTATATATAAATAAATTTATAAATTGATGTGACTTTATATAATACGTTAATATTATAAAATAGATCTAATGTATCACATGAAGTTACGTCAATTTATAAATTTATTTTTATAAAATTTATTTGTATCTATAATAAAACTTCTAAAAATAATATTTCCAAACAGACACATAAAATAATGCAAAACATACAAATCCTTTAAAAAAATAAAAAGCCATTAATAATTTCAAGTTGGTCCCTTTTGTCTTTTTAAATTTGTACAAAACTTTACTGGAGCTAAAACTGGATTAGCTCGCAATCTCGTCCGATTTCAGACACAATTGGGTTGTTCCCTCATCCACCATCTAAAGCCCACCTTTTAATTAAGACACTCGCAACTGGGCCTAGAAAAGAAATATGGGCTTTTTTCGGCCCCAACTGAATCAACTCTGGCTCCAATGAACAATCACTCATGTTAGATTCAGGGTGCTACTCCTAGAGCATTGCAAAACAAAAGTGGCCAATTTTGATTAAGCCCAGTGAATTAATTCTGGGCTAGACCCACATAAATTTGCATCTCTGTGCGGGCTTCTTTTCCACCTCCTTCTCGTAAAATGGTTTTTATTTAGAAATAAATATACATTTAATCCTTCATATTTTATAATACATCTATAATTCTTTTATAAATTATTTTAAATTAATTCACGCAATTGTGTCATTTTATTAATAAAAAATTTTAATTTTATCTAATTACCCTTTACTTTAAATATATTTTAAATTATAAAAAATAACATATCATATCCTTTAATTACAATGTGATTGTAGTTGAAGGATGCAATTGCTAGTTTTGATTAGTTAGTATAAAATATAAATAGTCTATACATTTGGAAGTGAAAATTACATAAGGTTTCGAATCAAATCCTACTTTGGCTTCTATTCCATTTTTCTAAAGAAAATATTAGTATGTCTCCTGCGTTTGCCTTTTCATTTCGACCACTCATGTATTTAATTTTTTATTTTTATTTAATAATTAAATAATTGACTTTTAATGTATTGATGTATTTTAAAAAAAATTAAATATGTTAAAAGAATATAAAAAACATAAGAAAAAAATAAAAAATAAAATTTGTCATAATGGGCACGCTCAATAGTCAAAGCTAGATGATACACTAGCACCGCTCTTTTTCTAATATTTAATAGCCAAACGGTGAAATTTCACGGCTTGAAGCAATATAGGTTACAATCGTGAGGCATGCTTATTCCAAACTACATTCTAAAGAGTTTTGCTATATATAAGTACAATCGGACACTAATTTGTATATCAATACTGATTTATTCATACTTAAAATTTAAATTAAGACTGTTTTCAATAAAATCTACTTTTTGACCAATCACATCGCATTGGTGCACAGATTAGTGTACAATTATACTTGTAATTATATTTTTCCCATTTTAAATTAAACACGACACTCAAAAGAGAAAATTTATATAAAGAAACTAAGCAAAATTTGTCTATTTTAAACTTAAATAAATTATTTCTCTTTTAAATAATATTATCGGGTCGAAATCCTATAACAATCTTACATGATCCCCTTTAAATATGATGGAAATTACTCGCACAGAAACTCCAACCATCTGTACAATTTTCCATTATTGACCCATAAAGAAGTTCACTTTCCAATTACAGAGCATCTTTTATACTACATGCCTTCTGCTAAACTTTATACCATGATTATGTCCTACCGTGAGCAGTTTGGAGACCCTTATGATGAATGGCAATCAGCCCTTCAGATTCTGCAGGCAGCCTCAGTTTTGCATGTTTCTTCTTGCACAACCCTACACCGCAACGTACTCTAAAAAGCCAGCTTCTAAGCTTTTTGGCCGTCTCCTTCATTTCCACTTCCAATATCCTTCTCTTTAAGTGACTCCCAACTTCAGAGTTGGGGACAGATCCTGCTTCATCAAGACCTTCATTCTTTACGGCATGGCCACTATCTGAGCTCGATGTAAATGGTGAAATCGCAGAGTTAGAACCGGAGAAAAGTGGCAAGGCCATCATGTGCCGCTCAAGGACATGGCCAAGTGAAGCTATTTCATATGAATCATACAAAGGACTCCCACAGTCCCAGAGGGTTGCAGCCTTTTCTTCCTCGATTTTCTTCATTTCTGCATCTTTATAAGGGATTTTGAGCTCATATATATAGATGCTCATAAGGCTTCTTCTTTTTTTCGCCCCCGGGGGGGGGGAGGGGGGAGGTGTTTGTATTCTGAAACCTATGGGGGGGGGGGGGGGGGGGGGGTATATTCTGAAACCTATATTTCTTGGTTAAAATCTTGAGATGATGTCACCTAAAACTGCTTTATTTCATGACTATTTACTATTATAATTATTTCTTAAGATCATATTATGTTACATAAATGTAAGCAGATGGAACAAGCCATTGGACATGTGTTTCGATGTAATTGGGCTGCTGAAGTTGATGCAGTTGGAGTTGTTGTTGCATTAACATGTTCCTCAAGTTTTAGCAAAAGAATCATTTTCTCCTATTAGTTTACAAGGAAGCCACCTAACCTTGGCCACAGCATGAATCTGCACTTGGAGAGTGCAAAAATTGACTTCGATGATACCTTCATGATAACGTTGATTATCACTACTAAAAGGAAATGCAGAACTCTATTGGCCGGCCGGTTTTTGTCCTTTTTGGGGTCTTGCACTGCACTGGTTTGTTTGATCTCCTGGCATCTTTTCAGTGTTCTTTCGTGGGAAAATTAGAAACTATTGCGGGTTGGGTCGGCCTTGGACATGCATGTGGACCCAAGGGACCTAAAATAGTAAAATGATGAACTCGTGGGTCGTGAGGGTTCAAGTGTCAGTCTCGCAATCTGCACTTAGGCCCCAACAAATTTAGAAGTTTTGGGCTGGGTTGGTTCGTTTTCTAGCCACTTGAGCCTCCCTAAACTTCGAACGCATGAAAGGAAAGATTAAGTTGAGTTTAAGAAAGTTGCGAATCATACTGCGTTCATTGAGTCTTGCCTACAACTCATCGTGTAAGCATACCATATCAATGCGGTTTGAAGCTCAGATTTCCTGCCGAAAATTCTGAAGATGCTAGCTCTTGCGTTGAATGATCGGTGACCCCAAGGCCACCTCCAAGCAAAAGTATCTACTGTTTTAACACAGCCTTTATGAGCTGTTGTAAGATTGAATCAAAGCCGACGTTTCATCATTTCAAGATATAGCTAGATAATGGTAGATACATTTTGGATTAATTATCAGGGTAGGCTAAGTTGGCATCACCGTAAATGATTATCCACCAAATTGCCTGCCTCCCCGGAAAATAGAAAAGGAAGAAGAAAAAAAGAACCAATAAAAACAATTACGGAGCAAAAGCATAAGGACACACTTATATGCGAAATGATCGGGCACTTTAGCTTGCCCCCTGCCCTCTAACAGTCACCTTTGAGAGCATTTCCTTGAGATAATCCTGTCTACTGCGGTGATAATCAATCCACACGCACAGCTGCCTTATGGCCTCCCTTTTCTCCTCCCCAATTCCCAACATACCATCGTCCTTTTCTTTTATTGTGTTTTCCAACTCTGCTACCGTCTTCTGGAGTTGGTTTACTGCTTTACTCAGATTCTCTTTCTCTGCTTCTTCCTTGCTTGCCTTCACCTCTAGCTTCCCAACCCTCTCTCTCATTGTCGCTTCCTTGTCTTTAATATCTTGCAGCTGCTCCACTAGATTATGTACCTCCTTCTTTAGCTGCTCTTTCTCCATATTTGTCTCTGCAACCCAGTTCTTTGCAATGTGAAGCTCATTTGAAATTTCCAACATACAATTCTCATAATTTTTGTAGTCCTCTTCAAACTTCTGGATCACTGTTTCCAGCCCTGTCGTGGTACTGTTCACAATCTCCGAGATTTCTGTAATCATTCTTTGATGGGCTTCATTGTTGCTAGCAATGATTCCTGATAATGTCTCAATTCTTTCTTCAAGTGCTCTCTGTTCTTGCTGGAATCTCAGTTCTGTAATTCTGAAAGCTTCTTCTCTCTCAATTAGTAATTGTTCAGTGACACGGAGCTTCTGGTTTGAGAGGCGGTGCATAACTTCAATTGTGCGGACATTCTCAACCAAAGAACTATGTTCGTCTCCTTTTAACTCTAGATCTCTTCTCAGGTCTTCGGCCAGTTGTTCCAGATCAGCTATCACCTCATCTTTGGATTCAATTTTCAAGCGGAACTCATCTGCTGTTTCTTCAATCTTCTTCTCTGCAACTTTGAGATTTAACTTGCATTCCTGAAGCTTACCTTCGAGCTGTTCATGCTCCTCTTTCAGATTTTCTATCTGGATTATGTATTCTGAATTTTCAGGTTTTCTATCTGCAATTTCATCTTCTCTCTCACTCATTTCCATTTCTGAAATTTGGGCTTGCAGTTGTATATTATGTTCTCCCAGTTGTTTCACTTCAACTGCTTTACTCTCTAACTGTGTTTCCATATCTCTTTTCTGGTTTTGCAGCAATGCCAGCTCCTGTTCCAGGCCTGTAATTTGACCCAGCAATCCCTTTAGCTGAGTTGATGATTCATACTCATGTGCCTCGCTCATATCCTTGAGAGTTGAAAGTTCTGTTTCCCTCTCACATAGTTTCTCCTCTAACTGACTTGACTCACCTGGGAGTTCTTGTATTGTGTTCTGTGTCTGCTGAATCTCATTTGAGACTTCTGAAATTTTCAAGATGAGAGATTTATTCTCTTCCTCGGAAGCTTTCAGATTGTGGCCTAAATCTGACACTTGCTGCTCTGCAGATTCCAGCTGCTGCTTTATATTGACAACTTCCCGTCTCACAGCTTCTAGCTCTTGCTCAACGTTTACCTTTTCATCTTTGAGCTGATCAACCATAGTTCTTAAGCCTTTTGTAATCTTCCCTCCCTCTTCAATCCTTCTGACGACAGCCTCCTTCTCCATGATCAAATTCTCTCTCTCCTTGCTCAGTTCTGCTTCTATCTTGCCAGCAGTCTCCAGTTTTTTATTCAGTTCACTATTCTCAGTCAAAAGTTTTGTATTTTCAAAGTCCAACCTTTCACCTTCAGTCTTCATATCGGCAACGATTTTGTCTGCCGCTTGTATCTTGCTCAAAGCTGCATGGTATTCCACATTTAAAGCTTCCTTTTCTTCACCCATAGTTGTCAACTTCCTCTTCAGATCAGCAACTTCTAGATGCGCCATTTGAAGTTCTTTCCCAACGCCATCACTAGTTTTCTGAAATTCACTTTCCAATTGTCCGTTCTGACTACCTTTGTCCTTTGGAGAGTAGTCCGAATCCGAGTCTGAGCTGGATGAAGAATCACTCTCTTTTCCTTGTTTGCCATGAATTTTTTTCCTGAGCTCTCCTGTTAAATGATCATATCTTGCATAGAGAGACTGGTAATGTTTGTGGAAATCCTTAATTAGTTGAGCAGCTGCTTCCTTTTTGGAGGTCTCTGGGATACCATCTCCTTCAGGATCTGTGTCTTTGATCAGCTTCAAGACCTTTTCCACATTGTCCTCAATTTCTGCAAAATCAGGGAACTTAATTTTCTATTTGATGATCAATTAAGGTTAGAAGAAAAATATCAGTAGATACAAATTATGATTCAAAATTTGATGTTAAGCCAGTTCCAGCCATGAATTTGATTGCGTCCAAATATCCTTTGGCCTTCACAAGCTCAAATCTATGGATCAGCATTATTTTGATATAAACAATCACCTGTTTTAGCTTCTTTCAGTTGTTGATTATTCTCTGAATCAATGTGATTCCCAAAGAAAGTCTTTATAGAATCCCTGAAGCGATGTTTTGTCATCTCTTCTTCAGAATTTCAAATTTATTTAGCAAGTAGGCGTCAAGACAAGGTATCTCCAGCTTGATTTAAGAAGCTCAAAATCTGAGAAAACAAAATAAATATTAACGCTATAAAGCAAAATGATATCAACAAGATAAGATGAAGTTCATCTTATGAGTGTGTAAAACGTTTGAATCTAGAGGAAGCCTTCTATATTTGCACTCGTTACGCATACCTATATTCCTACCAATCTGACAACAATGAATACATAATCCGCAGTCCGCAAAATACTCTTTCAACCACGAATTGTAACTAATATTTGAAATTTGAGAAATAAACCATGATGAGTATATCATGTATTCACATATGAGTTGTATAAAGTGGCTGCTATTTTATTTGATTTTAATAAAAAAGGGACGTCTGATGGCCAAAGTTAAATCTGTATGGAAGAATCTGCATTTGGGGGACGGGGGCCACTCTAATATCAATTTCAGCTGCTGAAATTAAAGGTTCATTAACATATCGGTTCATGACGTTACAGATGGAAACTACAGCCACTAATTTTTTTTCCACTGGTTCCCAACTAAATTCCTTTTCATTTAATGGCAATTAAGCTACTAAAATATGATGCTTAAACTACAAAGAAAACAGATACACCGGTCTTAAATTCACAACACCACCCACTTCCAAACCCATTCGGAACCAAACATGGCTCCCACCAATACGTTCTCTCTCCCCCTCTGTTCCTCTAAACAAATTAATATTAACATAGCAAAACCGCTTAACGGCCACCGTGTTTAAACTTTAAACAGCGCAGGTCATTAATAGGGGAGACGTTACTAATCTGGCGCCACCTCAGCACATTGCAGGGGAATCCCCCGGAAAGCCAAAAAAAGAAAAGGTAAGTTGTGCTTTTTGTTAGCTTTCTGCCCGCTTCACAAGAAAACACAAACAAGGAAAAAGATGGTTTCTGTATAACGGAGAACAGTAGCAATTTCTAATTTTAGCCACGCGGTATTAAACGGTATAACCATGGGGACGATTCAGCCTTTACAACCACAGAATAGTCAAGAATTACTCACCCAACAACAGGTTTTTCCTTAGCGAGCCTTCGGTTTCCGCGAACACAACATTTTCAATTTTTCACCCTAAGCTGCAAATATCCAAAAAAAAAAAAAAAACAAATTAAAAACGAATCAGATGCAAAAATATGAAAGCTTTAGCCGAAACCACAAACAATAAATTAGCTCACAGAAGTGTTGCTTTTTGAC
The DNA here is from genome assembly GCF_018687715.1 of Carya illinoinensis. Lineage (NCBI taxonomy): Eukaryota > Viridiplantae > Streptophyta > Magnoliopsida > Fagales > Juglandaceae > Carya > Carya illinoinensis. The sequence goes on from NC_056763.1 coordinate 25,823,598, forward strand.
TTAGGAATTCGTATTGAATTCAGATTTGAAAACATACGTCAAATAAAAACCAGAAGAATCGGAAAGTGGAAAACGATTCGGGACTCTGAACAGAACTTGGAAAAATCATGAAACAAACATTCGAGAAAGCGGAAGGCAAGCAAGTTCAAGCATGGAAAATCAGAACTAACCGTACAAGAACCTGATCCAGGCAAATTCAAAAAACCAGACAAAGCAAACCGGAAACCAGAGCCTTTGGTCCAAAGTCTTAAGTTATTGTCGTTCTTCACCGAGAGTTCACTCGTAGATCGAGACTTTAGTTGAAAAAATTTGAATAACATGGGGGGGGGGGGGGGAGAGAGAGAGAGAGAGGGAGGGGACCAGAGATTACCTGAAAGTCAGAGAGAAAACACTCAAAACGGACAATGAAACTTGGAGTAAACCGAGGAAGAAGGATGAGGCTGTCCGATGAGAGAGAGACAGAGAGCAGTGGAAATGTATTGGAGCGCACAAAGAGACTGGTAAATTTCAGAAGCTGCATATCTTTGGAGCTTCCTTCCAATATAGACACCCTTTCGTTTTCAATCTATTACCTTTGTGCCATCCAACTGATCCGAGTACTGTAGTCTGTCGCAACCTTTCCTAATAGGAAAATGTAGTATTACCGCTTTTTATATATTTTATTTTTATACTTTATTTTTTTAATATTTAAGTAAATACTTATTATTGAATTTCTATTTTTTATTTTTTTTAATGGTCAAAGATATTTAAAAAATTCTTAAAAGAAAAAGAAAATATCATTTGTATTGGTGTGCATATTTGAAATATATATTTAGTCTACACTCTAGCATTGTCTTTTTAAATATAACCTTAAAAATTGTTATATAAGGAATTATTTAATTATACAGATTAGATAAGATAAAATAAAATTAAAATTAAAAATTTAAATATTTATTATATTTTATTTGATAGTTTAAAAAAATTATAATGATTATAAAAAATAAGATAAAATGAAATAGTTTGTGAAAATAAAACCTGCATAAATATATTTGTATATTAATTAATGTGGCAAGTCTTTTTAGAAAAGTCATTGGAATATTAAAAAATAAATGAAAACTCACAATAAAAATATATTTATATATTAATTAATGTGGCAAGTCTTTATATTAGCTGTATAACAGAAAATAAGCTTATAAATAGATTTTTTTACGTAATTTATTATTGGTTTTTTAAATATTTTTGGTAATTAAAAGTTTTTTTTGTATTATTTGATTGGCTCACTTGTCTGGGTCCAATTGAAACAGGAACTATTGACACTTACATATCCTTTATGCCTTTCTATTAAACACCTATGTGTTTGTCTTTACAATTTAATGGTCCGGGTCCTACTATTTATTATTCAACAAATCGTCGTCTCGGTCAAACTATCGTATTCTTCGTTTGTTAAATCGGGGGGACAAAGATGTGAAAAAATCATGACATACGCACGGCCCATTCTATCCGGGGAAGAGAAATCTGGTTCCCGCCATTCGTGTGGCCATTCGCCGTAACAACCGGATGCAATGTACTGCAAAATTACAAATTATAATTGATTTCAAGATGGTAGAATTGAGATTTGAAGTTTAGTGAGCAGCACTTTTCTTTTCTTTTTTTTAATAAATTGGGTAAATTTGAGATTTTTATGAAAAATTATTTTTAATAATAAATTTTATTTTTTTTAAATAAAATATGTAGGACTTGCATACCTTATAATAATATATACTCTACTTAATAATGTATATATATAATCTTTTGGAATATTGAATGGTAATATTTTTCTTAAAGATAAATTCTTTGTTGAGATTATGTATACTTGAAATTAGTGAAAACTTTGTTTCCAATACTTGATACTAATAAAAAAAAAAAAGTAACGTTAAATATATGTTTAGAATTTGTAAGTGTCGTACATTTTTTTTTAATAAAATCTATTATTAAAATTTTTTATTTTCTAAATCTCATCTTCAATTATTTTTTTTAAATATCCTGAATTTAGGGCAAAGATCATTTAAAAATAATATGTATACAAAGAAAGTACAACAAATAACAACGGGAGATAACCACTGATTCTAGAAAAAGTGGATAAAAATGAGTGAGATCATGAACAGCATTGTACTTACATTCTAATTAAAGTTTAGTATAGAATTTTTTAACCTTTATTGATGCACAATCTATAAATCAACTCTAGGATGTATGGACTCGTTGCTTGTAGCCATTGGCAAAAGATTTTCATGACCATTTGGATTGTGAAACATAAAATAAAATAAAATAAATAATTCAAATTTTTCATTTCATTTTATTTCTATAATTTTTTTAAATTCACACATAAAATAAAATAAATAATTTAATTTTTTTAAATTTTAATTTAATTTTTTGAATTTTTAAATAATAATATTAATTAATAATATTTTATTCAGCTTTTAATTTTAATGTAAAACTGTCTTATATCTTTTATCTCACCGTAAAAGAATCAATTAACCGAATGCAAAAGATGGCTGGCTTCGGGGAAAATCATCACAAGTTCCTACTTGTTAAGGCTACAGTTGTTTTTGTTTTTATTTTTTTACAGGACAATGTCAGTTTGGATCGTGTTTTTAGTGAGCTTTTATTTTTTTTAAATGTATTTACATATTTTAAGAAATATCCACATAATTATTAGTAATCTTTTTTTAATCATTAAAAAATAAAAAATACATTAGACTGTGAAGACAAAATTTAGAAGCTCTTGGCAATTTTTTCCTTTTTAAATTGTCGCAGACTCGCAGATGTTCGCAATTGTTTTTTCCGTTGCCGTAGCTGGTTGCCTTCTCCGGGTCTCGAGAAGGAAATTGGCGCCTCTTTAGGAAAAAAGAATATGCCCTTTGAGGTTGGAAATATTACGCTGAAAACCATTGAGTCAGCCTGCCAATTTCTCTGCGACTCGGAGGCGGAAAAGAGGGTGAGATGTCGTATGCAACTTGAAAGTGAAGTTTTTTTAAAATGTGTATAAGGCGAGGCCACGTGAGCCATTTCCCGCGTTTATCCGCTATCTTGTCTGGTAATTTAGCTGGGAAATTAGACAGGGTAGGTTAGTACGGTTAGATGAGTTTAAAATAAAAATTAAAAATAAATAAAATATTATTCAAATATTATTTTAAAATTTAAAAAGATAAAATTATTTATTATAATTTATATAAAAATTTAAAATAATTATAATAATTAAATAAAATGAGATAAATATTATTCGGTAATTATAAGAGTTCGTTTTCGCTTTCGCTTTCGAGGTTGGGTGGACGACAGCCACATTTTTTCCACAAATTTCAAATTATGAATAAATATTATATCTTTTTAACAACATCGTACGACTGTCGAAGGACTTGCTCCTAGATATATGTGCAATTTAACGTGAAACTAGTTTGCACGTTAGGAGTAAACTAGTTACCAATAATTTATTATTATTTATTTATTTATTATTATTATTTATTAATAATCCGATATCAGCTCAATATTAAACGAAATCGAGCGAAAAAATAGACAGACAAAAAAGTGTCTCATCAAATTTATAACCATTATAATGAAATTTTTTAAACAATATTAAATACTCAATAAATATTATAAAATTTAAATGATTTGTCTATATCTCTTACTCTATACTCTATAGTTTGGACAGCTACTTTAAAAAATCTCATATTATCAAGAGGGCCTCTTAGTACGTAAACAAATGTTAGATGTCCAAATATACAGTTCGTAATAAATCCGCCATTTTGACAAGTAGTTTATACCCAGTTAGAATATATGGAGCAATATATATTTTGTTGAATAGACAAATGTATAAAATTCAGAGTTGATGTGTGTAGTGTGTATATAAGTAATTGGAGAGACCGATTGTGATTTGTTATTTTGGAGGGTAATATAAGAATTTTTAGTTTTAGATGAAAGTTTAAAGTTGAATAAAATATTATTTTTTAATATTGTTATTATTTTAAAAGTTGAAAAAATTGAATTATTTATTATATTTTATGTGAAAATTTAAAAAAATTGTAATAATAAGATTAAATGAAAATTTTAATTTCATCTTACTTGCCAAACTTATCATAAGTTGTATGAAATATCAAGTGGCAGTCCATCACGAGCAATGCAAATCCTGGCTGAAAAATGATTACGAATGTTATGCGTTCATAGACAAAGTGTTCACGAGTCTATAATTATAATTATGTTTAGTACTAAGAGATAGTCATTCTCCAATTAATAGTCAATTCCACGCAGTTCCCAATCCTTTTTTATGTACATAGTCATTGAATATGCATGGATTTGAATGCAATTTGCAAATGAGTCGCGCTATTTGCGAAGTCTCTCTCCCAACCCACCTAGAGATCAGGAAGATAAAATTGAAGTACGAGCCACGAGGAATGGATATTTACTAGGATCTTTTCTTCTTCTTCTTCTTTATTTTTTGGTTCCAATGATGAGTTCAAACTTCAAAGTCCATGCCTAATACAACAGCTGGCCAGCCTGACTCCTGAGCGGCTGCATGTGCAAGATGGCCTCCGAGTCAATGCGGCAACATTACATTCCCTTCTTTGTGTTGGAAATTTGAGCACTGATCACAAGCGCATTCGCAGTGGAGCCCTTCAATCATGGAATTGAAGCTTGTCTGTCACATTTCAATTATTTTTTAAAAGCAAACTTAGTAACTTAGTTGATATGTTTTGTCAAAAGGCATTCCAGATTATTTCCATTTTCTTTTGGTATATATCTTTCTCAAAAAGTGTCGACGGAAAAGGAAATATGAAGCCAAAGATGGGACACTTTGGTTGGGTAGCTTTGCAGTCATATATTTGTCAGCCTCGACCCACTTTTCATCCTCCCAACTGTCATCCATGTACTACTCTAATTAACCTTTTTTAAGACATGACTATGGAAAATAATAGACCATATGAATGAATCTCTTAACAAGGGAATGCACCACATATCATTTTTCATTTTTCTTTTTATTAAATGCAATCTCTAGAAATAATAGTTAAAGAAATAAAAGAATACTTACCATCTTAACCCTCTATATATGGCACTAGGACTAAGACAAAAGAAGATCTAGTCCTCCACAAAAATTATGGACATTCTTAAAAAAATTTATGAGTTTAATTCATTCCATAAAATCAATTCAACAAGAGTGATTTGTACATTGTTTATAAACATGTCCAATACCTTATTCACAAATAATATTGTTGAACTCAAGATTTCAAGTTTCATGTGATTATAAATCTACACATGGATTTTGATGATAACAAATGAATTCAAAGAATAAAGAAGTCTCAAGCTCAAGTTGTCTACACAATGGAGTCAAGCACATCAAGGAAACAAGCATGAGCAAGAAGGGAACAAGTTCACATTAAAATTATAGAGTAATGTTGTAAATCTCTTCAAAATTCGAAATTAGGATTAATGCTCAAAATTAATATTTTATCATAAAGCATTAAAATACATTTTCCACATGTGCATGAATATTTTTGAAAATTAAATTTGAAAATTTTGAAAGATGATTGATTGTCATCTTTTGCATGTGCATGCCTTGATTAAAGGGTTGAACTTTGAAAATTTTAAAGATGATTGATTGTCATCTTTCACATGTGCATGTTTTATTTGAATATTTTCAAAAGTGATTGATGCTTTTTTAGACTTATATAAAAAGTAAAAGATTAGGTTTGAATTTTTTGAAAATGAAAGTGTGCTCATTTTGTCATATGCCAAAAGTAAAAGATTAGGTTTGATTTTTTTTGAAAAAGTGAATGATGTTGTCTTTGACAATTGAGAAAGAAGAACCTTTTATTTGAATTCTTTGAAAAAGTGAATGATGTTGTCTTTGACAATTGAAAAAGAAGAACCTTTTATTTGAATTTTTTGAAAAAGTGAATGATGTTGTCTTTGACATGTGAATCTTTTTAAATTTGAATATGAAGTCTCATATGCCTATAAATAGATCATTTGAGAGCTTCACATTCACAACACCAAGAGCATACAACATTCATTCAAAGCTTTCATTCTCTCTTCTCTAAACATTGAGCCTTAATCTTTGTTCATTTTGAGAGATATAGCTTGCGCTGTATTGTTCTTATTTCACTCGTTGAGGAGTGTTTTCTGATAACCTACCCACTATCAGCTTTTGTATCAGAAAAAAGGGTGTGTATAACCCTTGTGTGTGTAGAAAGTATTCTACACAGGGAATAGTTGAATCACCACGTGTAAGGTGATTGCAAGTGTAGAGGGTGTTCTACACAGATCCTTTGTAGCGGTGTTGTTCAAAGGTGTAATAGGTTTCTATCTCCACCTGAAGGAGGTTGAATAGTGAATTTGGGAATCCTCAAGGGGTAGCTTGAGGCGAGGACGTAGGCAGTGGGGCCGAACCTCGTTAACATACTGAGTTTGCTTCTCTCTTACCCTTACTCCTTATATTTATTGTTATTTCATATTTTGTTTATATTTTATATTATATATTTGATTTATAATTGTTAATTTTTTTAATACAACTCAATTCACCCCCCCTCTTGTGTTAGTCATCTGGGCAACAATTGGTATCAGAGCTGAGAGCTCTATTATAAGATTAACTATCTTTTGAGTTAAGATCTTATGGCTAACATTGCAGCTTCATTTGGTGAAGGTCAATCTAGTAGTCGGCCTCCACTCTTTTGTGGAGATAATTACTCATTCTGGAAAGTTAGAATGAGAATATTTCTTCAAGCTCAAGGTAGAGAAATATGGAAATGTATTGTAAATGGACCTTATATTCCAACAAAAGTGGTTGGTGGAGTAAAGGTCAAAAAGGAAGAAGAAGAGTTTGATCGTGAAGACGATAGACTTTATACTTTAAATTTAACTGCTATGAATTTATTATATAATGCTCTTAATGGAAATGAGTTTAATAGAATAATGAATTGCGCTACGGCAAAGGAAATTTGGGATAACTTGGAAGTAACTTATGAAGGAACTTCGCAAGTCAAGGAATCAAAAATTTATATTCTTACTCATGAATATGAAATGTTTAAGATGAATGATGATGAATCTATTTCTAGTATGCACACTCGTTTTACTAACATCATAAACAGCTTGACAGCTCTTGGCAAAGTTTATTCCAAGGTGGAGATAGTAAGAAAAATTCTCAACTCTTTACCAAAACGTTGGGAATCAAAAGTTACAGCGATTCTTGAAGCTAGAGACCTCAAGAAGCTCGAAGTCAATGAACTCATCGGGTCACTTATCACCCATGAGTACACATTGAAAAGAGGAGAAGAAGAAGGAAAGCCAAAGAAGAGTTTAGCACTTAAAGCTGTTCCTCATGAAAGTGAAAGTGATGAAGATGAGGAAAATGACGATAAAGATGAAGAGGTTGCGATGATAACAAGAAGAATTCAGAGGTTCTTGAAGAAAAATAGAACTCCTCCGAGGAAATCTTTCAAAAAGTTTTCCAAGAAAGATTCAGGTAAAAACGACACTTTAATTTGTTATAAATGCAATAAACCTGGTCATATCAAGCCAGATTGTCCTCTGCTAAAGAAAGATCGAAACAAGGGCAAGAAAGCAATGAAAGCTACATGGGATGATGATTCAAGTAGCTCAGATAGTGAAGCAAGCAATGAAGAATCAGCAAATCTTTGTCTTATGGCTAAAGATGACATTGAGGTAACAAATCTTGATAATATTGAAAATCCTTCATATGAAGAATTGCAAAATGTTTTAGAAGAGATTTATGAGGAATTTGAAAAATTGGGTATCAAGTATACTGCTTTGAAAAAGAAAAATTCTTCTTTAACAAACGAAATTGAAATTTTAAGAAAAGAAAGTATCATTTTGAAAGATGAAAATCTTGAATTGAATAAGAAGAAAACCGATTTAGAAAATATTGTTGAAAACTTTACGAATGGAAAAAGAAATTTTGAAAAACTTCTTGGTAGTCAAAGATGTGTTTTTGACAAGGCAGGTTTGGGATATATGCCAAAACAAAAATACAAACCTTATAAAAATTTCTTTGATAATCATTCTACCTCAAAGACTAATATTCAAAATTCTTTTCATAAAAATAATTTTGTCAAAAAAGGATATTATTATAATCATTCAAGTTTTTCATATATGTCACATGCTATTTGTAATTTTTGTAATAGAAATGGTCATAATTATCATACTTGTCCTATTAGAAGAAATCATACAATGACTATTAGGGCCATATAGGTACCTAAAAATCTTGTTTCTTCTAATACTAATAAATAAAGGACCCAAAGAACTTGGGTACCAAGAAAAATCATTTTAATTGTTTTTATAGGTATGCATGAAGTCATCCACAAGCAAAAATAAGTGGTTTTTAGATAGTGGATGTTCAAGACACATGACGGGAGACAAGACTAAGTTCTTTGATCTTAGATCTAAAGAAGAAGGACACGTGACATTTGGAGACAACTTGAAAGGGAAGATCGTGGGAATAGGTAAAATTGGTAATGAATCTTCTCTCATAATTGAAGATGTTCTACTTGTTGAAGGTTTAAAACATAATCTTTTGAGCATAAGTCAATTATGTGATAAAGGATTTACAGTTACTTTTAAAATGGATAAATGCATTATTTTGAATGATCATGATTGTAATATTTGTTTTATTGCTTTTAGAAACAATAATGTTTATACAATTGATTTTGAAGAAATTACCTCACAAGATGCTATTTGCTTGTCAGCTCAAAATGAAACTAGTTGGTTATGGCATAAAAGATTAGGTCATGCCAACATGGAACTTATTTCCAAACTTTCAAAAAATGATCTTGTGAGAGGTTTACCAAAAACATATTTTCTTAAAGACAAAATTTGTGATGCATGTCAATTTGGTAAACAAACAAAAACTTCTTTTAAAACTAAGAAACATATTTCCACTACTAGACCATTGCAACTGATACACATGGATCTTTTTGGACCAAATAGAGTTGCAAGTCTAGGAGGAAAATATTATGCATTTGTTATTGTTGATGATTTCTCTAAATATACTTGGGTCATCTTTCTTGCTCATAAAGATGAGGCACATAATGCCTTTATCAAGTTATGCAAGAGAATTCAAAATGAAAAGGGCTATACTATTTCAAGTATCCGAAGTGATAGGGGAAAAGAATTTGTTAATAAAAATATTGAAACATTTTGTGATGAAAACGGTTTTATTCATAATTTTTCTGCTCCTCGAACTCCTCAACAAAATGGGGTAGTAGAGAGGAAAAATAGATCTCTTCAAGAGATGGCAAGAACAATGCTCAATGAGAACAACTTGCCTAGTTATTTTTGGGCCGAAGCGGTAAGTACTGCATGTTATGTTATAAATAGAGTTATGTTAAGGTCTAAATTAGATAAAACCCCCTATGAGCTTTGGAATGAGAAAAAGTCCAACATTGGTTACTTTCATGTATTTGGATGCAAATGTTTTATTTTGAATGACAGAGATAATTTAGGCAAGTTTGATGCAAAATCTGATGAAGGTATTTTTCTCGGGTATTCTACTAATAGTAAAGCTTATAGAGTATTCAACAAAAAGACTTTAACTGTACAAGAATCTATGCATGTAGTATTTGATGAATCTAATTCTCCACTCTCCAAGAAATCTATTGATGAAGAAATAGAAGGTATAAATAACACAGAAAGTTTCAATCTCAACAAAGAGAAAGCAATAGAGGAAGTTCAACATGGAGCCATCAGGAAAGATCATCAAAATTTAATACAAGATGCAACCAAACAGTGGAAATTTGTGAAAGATCATCCAGTGGAACAAATTTTGGGAGAACCTTCACAAGGTGTAAGTACTCGATCATCTCTTAGAAATATTTGTAATCATACTGCTTTTCTATCTCAAATTGAACCCAAAAATATTGATGACGCACTTCTTGATGAATATTGGATTCTAGCTATGCAAGAAGAGTTGAATCAATTTGAAAGAAATGATGTTTGGACACTTGTTCCTAGACCCAAAAATTATACTATTATTGGAACAAAATGGGTTTTTAGAAACAAGAAAGATGAGTCTGGAGTCATTACTAGAAATAAGGCTCGACTTGTAGCCCAAGGTTTTAATCAAGAAGAAGGAATCGATTATGATGAGACATATGCACCTGTCGCAAGATTAGAAGCTATTCGAATGCTACTTGCATATGCTTGTTATAAAGATTTCAAACTTTTTCAAATGGATGTTAAAAGTGCTTTCTTAAATGGTTTTATAAATGAAGAGGTATATGTTGAGCAACCTCCAGGTTTTAAAAATCATATTTCCCCAAATCATGTTTTCAAACTCACAAAAGCACTATATGGACTTAAACAAGCTCCTAGAGCTTGGTACGAGAGACTCAGTGGTTTCTTGATTGAAAAAGGTTTTTCAAGAGGAAAAATCGACACAACTCTTTTCATTAAATATGAAAATGATGATATTCTTTTGATTCAGATTTATGTTGATGATATAATATTCGGTGCTACTAATGAAAATATGTGTCAAGTTTTTGCTAAGACTATGCAGGAAGAATTTGAGATGAGCATGATGGGTGAACTTACATTCTTTCTCGGATTGCAAATTAAGCAAGCAAAAAGTGGGACATTCATCAATCAATCAAAATATATTAAGGAATTACTGAAGAAGTTTGGGATGGAAAATGCTAAGGAAATTGGAACACCAATGAGCCCATCAACTAAACTTGATAAAGATGAATCCGGTAAGCCAGTTGACTCGAAGATATATCGAGGTATGATTGGTAGCTTATTATATTTAACAGCCAGTAGACCAGATATTATGTTTAGTGTGTGCTTATGTGCACGTTTTCAATCATCTCCAAAAGAATCACATTTAATTGCAGTTAAGCGCATTCTTAGATATCTTAGTGGTACAATTAACCTAGGGTTATGGTACCCTAAGCACACATCTTTCGATCTAATTAGCTACACAGATGCAGATTATGCTGGCTGTAAAATAGATCGAAAAAGCACTAGTGGAGCATGCCATTTCTTAGGTCATGCATTAGTTTCCTGGTTTAGTAAAAAACAAAATTCTGTTGCACTATCTACTGCTGAGGCAGAATATGTTGCTGCGGGTAGTTGTTGTGCTCAAGTTCTCTACATGAAGCAACAACTTGAAGATTTTAAACTCATGTATAATCACATTTCAATCAAATGTGATAATATAAGTGTTATAAATCTTTCAAAGAACCCAATACAACATTCTAGAACTAAGCATATTGAAATAAGGTATCATTTTCTTCGAGATCATGTGCAAAAAGGTGATATAATGTTAGAGTTCACAAACACACACGATCAGTTAGCAGATATTTTCACAAAACCTTTACCAGAAGATAGATTATGTATGATCAGAAGAGAAATAGGTATGATGCATGCTATGAATATCTCTTAAAAGATAGACCAGAGTCAATAAAAATAGAGATAGATTTTTTTTAATACTTTTACATAAATTTGAGATTCTTAGCCTCATGTTTGAGACGCTCATTCTCTTCATACAATATCATGTCATTCTTATTCATGGGAACCGGCAAGCGGAATGAAGAATCTAATAAAGATTTCAACTGTTTATTCTTCTGCCGAATGATTCCTTCCCTTGTGTGAGACTCTTGAACAATTTGTTGAAGTACAACAATTTGTTCTTTGAGCTTTTCAACTTCGTGATTTTTGGCTTGTAGCCGCTGAGAAAAAGCCACAATAGAGGAAGAGTAGCGAGTCTCAAGACTCACCAAGTCATAAATAGCATCAGAATCTGACTTATTAGTCAGATTATTATTTTCTTGCTGCAACATGGCACCAATGGTAGCTGCAGAAAGAACAGGAGGTTGAGATGCAGAATGCCTCATGGATGGATCTAGAGAAATGTTAGAAGAATGAGCCATTGAGAAAAGAATAGAAGGCTTAAAACGAGAATGCTGAAGGAATGCAGATGAGTTATAGAGATGAGATGAAAACTTGATGCGGATTAGATGAACTTCAGGACTGATTTTATAGAGATAGCATAAAGAATAAGACAAACTATTTTCTCTTCAAATCTTATTTAGTCAAAAGAAATACAAGATATGCTGGACACACATTGTCAAAAGTTTTCTTACTAAGCCAGCGAGATTAACAGTAGATTGTCCCTATTTTTCTAGTAAACGATGAACCTCTGCTGTTATCTGCCGATGTTGACCTTGTATCTGAACCCTTTCTCGTTCCAGCTCTTCTATTCGTGGTTGCAGATCATGAGCATACCAATCTGCAAATTTTTTCAACTCTTGGTTTTCTTGCTTTATCCTTTTATTCTCACTATCCTTATTAGCAAGCTTCTGTCGTAACTCAGATATTTGCATGTTAAGATGATCAATCTCACTCACCCTCGCCATTAACCTTCGAGACATGATCGTAACAGAGGCAGCATATTGATTACTGAGCATTCTTGATTCTGCAATAATCTCAGAATCAGCCTTATTAGAAAAACGGTTCACTGCTCCTATCATGGTATTGACGGCCTCAGGAGAGAAGATTGATGATTGATGCGTCAAGGGTTCCTGATTCAAGTCTGGAACATTAGTGGAAGAGAATTGCTCAGCCATTCTATCGTTGTGGAAAAACAGAACTCAGGTCAAGAAGTGATTATTTTTTTGGCATCCGATAGATGAAAATGATCATTTTTTTATAGAAACTCGGAGCCTTCAATCCCGTTTGTCAACAACATCAGGCGATTGTTTAAATCTTCAGCCGTATTAAATTCATAGAGTTAGGCCTCGAGGCTTTGCAGCACTTGTCGGGTCACGGACGGCTCCATTTTTCAACTATCTACAGTGACTATTAAACGCATCATTTTCTTCAGTCCATTTTCTTGTTGCGGATCCTTTTTAATGATGCCAAAAGGGGGAGAAGTGTTAGACTAGAACATTAACATTGTTTAAATTGCTAAACTTGTTATATATGCTTAGAATTATATTTATACTTTTGCTTGAAAAACTAACGCATATTTTCAGGGGGAGCTTAAGTATTAATATAGGTTTCAAGTTCTATCAAATATTTGTCATCATCAAAAAGGGGGAGATTGTTGAACTCAAGATTTCAAGTTTCATGTGATTATAAATCTACACATGGATTTTGATGATAACAAATGAATTCAAAGAATAAAGAAGTCTCAAGCTCAAGTTGTCTACACAATGGAGTCAAGCACATCAAGGAAACAAGCATGAGCAAGAAGGGAACAAGTTCACATTAAAATTATAGAGTAATGTTGTAAATCTCTTCAAAATTCGAAATTAGGATTAATGCTCAAAATTAATATTTTATCATAAAGCATTAAAATACAGTTTCCACATGTGCATGAATATTTTTGAAAATTAAATTTGAAAATTTTGAAAGATGATTGATTGTCATCTTTTGCATGTGCATGCCTTGATTAAAGGGTTGAACTTTGAAAATATTAAAGATGATTGATTGTCATCTTTCACATGTGCATGTTTTATTTGAATATTTTCAAAAGTGATTGATGCTTTTTTAGACTTATACAAAAAGTAAAAGATTAGGTTTGAATTTTTTGAAAATGAAAGTGTGCTCATTTTGTCATATGCCAAAAGTAAAAGATTAGGTTTGATTTTTTTGAAAAAGTGAATGATGTTGTCTTTGACAATTGAGAAAGAAGAACCTTTTATTTGAATTATTTGAAAAAGTGAATGATGTTGTCTTTGACAATTGAAAAAGAAGAACCTTTTATTTGAATTTTTTGAAAAAGTGAATGATGTTGTCTTTGACATGTGAATCTTTTTAAATTTGAATATGAAGTCTCATATGCCTATAAATAGATCATTTGAGAGCTTCACATTCACAACACCAAGAGCATACAACATTCATTCAAAGCTTTCATTCTCTCTTCTCTAAACATTGAGCCTTAATCTTTGTTCATTTTGAGAGATATAGCTTGCGCTGTATTGTTCTTATTTCACTCGTTGAGGAGTATTTTCTGATAACCTACCCACTATCAGCTTTTGTATCAGAAAAAGGGTGTGTATAACCCTTGTGTGTGTAGAAAGTATTCTACACAGGGAATAGTTGAATCACCACGTGTAAGGTGATTGCAAGTGTAGAGGGTGTTCTACACAGATCCTTTGTAGCGGTGTTGTTCAAAGGTGTAATAAGTTTCTATCTCCACCTGAAGGAGGTTGAATAGTGAATTTGGGAATCCTCAAGGGGTAGCTTGAGGCGAGGACGTAGGCAGTGGGGCCGAACCTCGTTAACATACTGAGTTTGCTTCTCTCTTACCCTTACTCCTTATATTTATTGTTATTTCATATTTTGTTTATATTTTATATTATATATTTGATTTATAATTGTTAATTTTTTTAATACAACTCAATTCACCCCCTCTCTTGTGTTAGTCATCTGGGCAACAAATATCAAATTTATTTGTCAACACCCCTTCGTCTATCCAACTTCGTCATTACTAAAACCATCTTCAGTTGTTTGTACTATCAGAACTCATTGCTACACCAAAACTATACCCAACAATCAGTTCAAAGTGCAGTAGAGGAATTCAACCACCATTCTCCCTACAAATTTCAGAAAAATCTAATGACTAGCTGATAAACTATTTCATTTAAACCCAGTTAAAATATAAATAGAAAAGGTTGTATTTACATACATGAAATGCCACAGTGACAAAAGCAACCATGCTAGTCATCGTCAAGAGGACTAGGCAGCCTCTTTCACTTGTAGGCCAGTATCTTGAGATTTGTGGTCTGATTTTCTTCGGGGAATAGATGGTCAATGTACTCCTCGTATCTCCCTCGTCAAATTTGTTATCATTTGCAGAAAAGGAAAGGTTAAAAATGGAATAAAACACATATAATATAATCAAAACTGCAGCCCGCACCGGTTGATTGAGAACTTTTATTGACCAACTTGAAAATGGTCCTCAAAATGCTAAGTGCTTTAAAGAAAATACGAGGTGACGTTTGATCATACAGTTTGTGATGAGATATTTGATTAAAAGTTAAATAAAATATTATTATAAAATATTTATTTAATATTAATTTTATTTTAAAATTAAAAAAAATTAAATTATTTATTATATTTTATTTAAAAA
Source organism: Carya illinoinensis (assembly GCF_018687715.1). Lineage (NCBI taxonomy): Eukaryota > Viridiplantae > Streptophyta > Magnoliopsida > Fagales > Juglandaceae > Carya > Carya illinoinensis. The sequence goes on from NC_056763.1 coordinate 25,838,692, forward strand.
TTTATAAAAAATATAATGATTATATGAAATGAGATAATTTAAAATTTAATATCTAAACCGGTCCCAATTAAAAATAATAATCAAATGTCTATTCTTGATTGCAATTGTGCATTTGTCGGATTATATTAAGAAAAATAATGATAGGTTTAGTACCTTTCTACCACTTTTTTATTATTTTTTTTATTTTTAATTTTTTTGTTTATTTAATGGTTAAAGAAATTGACTATTAGTGAAATTATATCTTTTTTTAAATGATTAAAGATGTTAAAAATATACTTTTAAAAAAATAATAATAATTTCAAAGAAAAATTTCATTATTTTTGTATAATTTTATTTAAGAAAATTTATAGGATTAGTGAACAATATCATTTTAATTATAGTGAGATAAAAATATGATAAATATTAAATACGTAATTTATAAAACTTTTCTTTAATGGTAAGAGGATTCAGATGAATATAGCACCAGCCGCGCGATGCCTATAAAGAGTTGCCGTGGCTGTATTCTACCTTCACTCTCCAATTGTAATTTTTATAATTTTAATATGCGGTTTTTGAGTAAGAAAAATTATCATAAGCTGTTCTATATTATGCACTTGATATTTATTAAAAAAATAAAATAAAATACAACATATATGTAATATAAAGAACAATGCTAATATGTTGTGAATTTGTTCCTTTATTTTAATCGTTGAATCATTTAATTTTTTATTATTTAATGATTAAAAAATTGACTTTTAGTGTATTAATATCTTTTTTACTTTTTAAAAATATTTAAAGATATTTTAAAATATATTAAAAAAGGAAAAAAAAATATGAATTTATACTAGTGGGCACCACTTTAATATAAAAGTAAGTAGAATAAAATGTCATTCTGATAATGAGTTGAAAAAATGATGATGTCGAACAGCCGCTTTAAAAATAAAAGGTGAAAATATTCACTTTTATTATGCAAACGGCCTAACTCTCTGAGTAAACCACGTGATTCGGTGGCGGGAGGAAAACCAATGGCTGAGTGCCGTGACAGGCTCTGCCGCTCAATCAGGCCACGTGATATGACCACCCTCCCCTCCTATGTACCACGAGCAATACTGTTGTATTCCATCTACGTGGACCGTCCATCTCCGGTTCTTTCTTCATCGTTCATAGTACTTCTATATTAAATCATTTTCTTTATAATTCAGAGTCACAAAAAATAAAATAAAGTAATTTTTTTTGAAAATTATTATTAATTATTAAATGCTCTTAAAAATGTTTGTATACAAATTTTATATTTATTTATTATTTAAAAAGATATACACGAGAATCGGACACTCTGATTGATTGAGACTATAAATATGATTATTTTATATTTTATAACTTTGTTTATAAGTTTTAAAAAATAAATTTTGAATTTTTGCTAAATATATTTATTGATATTCATGATATTTAAATAACAATGTACGAAATAAAAAAACTCATTCCACTCTAAATTGTGAGCGACCCCATGACAAAGAACCAAAGAAAAATCCGTCTAACAAATTAACAGTTTTGTAGAGTCCAAAAATAAAAATCACACGGTTTTGAAAAACGAAGTCTAATGTTTGAAGTGAGATAGTTATCTACAAGTTTCATCTTCAGGATCAACTAGGGCTTTCGTCTTCGACAATTTATGCGGTTTTATCCTTAGCCGTTCGTACTCCTTTGGAACAACTCTAGAGCTCGACCTGTCGCGGTGGGGTGCTTCGTTTTGGAAACGTCAGTAAGCACTGCGTTAAATTAGAGTGTTTTTTTTTTTTTTTTGTTCCCCTGCTTTTAATGCATTTACTGCTTTTGTACCGTCTCTGCTTTGGCTGCTGAGAAAATGGAAGAAAGTAAGGGAGCTAAAATAGTTTGGTGTTGTATTTAAATGTTGGGGTCTTAAAATAAGTTCATTCTGAAATTTACATATGCACACTTGCTTTATTTTCTAGCGTTTTGTTGGCTACCAATTGCATCCGAGGAGATTTTTTTTTTTGGTTGTATTGTTTATCTCTATTTTTTTATTATCAGAATTATGTAAACTTTGATTGCTAATTTTTCATACTTCTACCTGTTTCGGACCGTTCTCTTCATCTTTAGTAATTGTATTTTATTTCCTAACGATGCATATGTACGTGTGTTATACCAAGGATATTAGGAGACTGATGAGCTAATTGCTTTGGTTGCTTTCATCGTGAAGATTTTATTCATTTTTTTATTTTTGCATGCTTAATTGTTGTCCATATCTTTATATGATAAAATGGGAGTGCTTTCTCTTAATTTATTTGATATGGCTTTGCCTTCATATTCATAATTCTTCTAGCCGATGATGCTAGCAGTTGCTGTGAGGAGGAACTGGAAAGAAAAGCTGCATTTAATTTGTAGTTTATCTGGTTTTGACTGTCCCTTGTGCAGTAAAAGCTCAGCTATGACTGAGTGAGGTTAGTGTGGATACCATGGACGAAGGAGTGGGCGATGAGGTGAGCCGGTTAGGTGCAGTAGAGGGTGCACACCTCCAAAGCAAAGAGAGTGAGTATTCTCTAAAACCTGAAAGCTGCAACACGTTGGAATCTGGGCAAATGTTTGTACATGGAGAGGGTGACTATTCCCAAAGCCCACCCCAGGAATTTGCAGTTCAAGAGGGTAAGAATGTAAAGAGGAGTATACATCATGCGAATGGATTAGAACACCCCCATGCCACTCCTTGCTCAGTTGATGATGCTGGTATCATGGTTGAAGAATTGAGATTGACCAATTACAATGGCTCAAACTTAGCTATAATTGGTACATCAACCAATCGACAAAGAATGCGGACTAGGCAGAATCAATGGCAGCATCTCTATCAGCTCGCAGGTGGATCAAAAGGTGGGAATTCAAACGGTGACATAATACATAGGGACAATGGTCAGACAATGTCACGTTTCTGGGAGGATATGGGGTGCGGAGCTTGTCCGGAATTATTGGCACCAAAACCATTGAGTGACGATTGTAATGATAATATGGAAAATTTACCGCATGCTGAAAATGAAGGGGCATCAGAAAACAATAATGGAGGTATCCGGACGAAGATTATATCTAAATCAGGGTTTTCTGAGTTTTTTGTTAAACAGACGTTGAAAGGAAAAGGGATTATACATAAAGGCCCGCCTCCTCATGGCTTTCATGTTGAGTCCAGAGATCATAAAATTTTGAAAATGGCCGGTGGTACTATGGTGTCTTCTGATGTATCGCAGTCTTTGACTTTGAAAGCTGAAATGCCTTCTCCCAAAGGTTTTACTGGGATCAGGCCTGGTGGTTCTGATCATGGTGGAGTCAGTTTGAGACAATGGCTGAAAGTTGAACGCCACAAAGCAAGTAAAGTTAAGTGCTTGCATATATTTAGACAGATTGTGGATTTGGTGAATCATTCTCACTCTCAAGGAATTTCCTTGAAGAACCTACGACCTTCTTGTTTCAGGTTGTTGCCATCGAATCAGGTTAAGTACAGTGGGTCACCTGTCCAGAGAGAAATGTTAGATGGTGTTGTGGATCATAATACTTTGCACTTGGATAATTCACTTGTAAGAAAACGGCATTCGGAGCAAGTAATGTCTTCCTCTGCTGCTTTCTATGGTAAGAAGCAAAAGTTTAAGGAGAATGTGAACTTCGTTAGGCAGTGGCATCAATTCCCTTCAAGATCTGGCTCCAAATTTGAAACTGCATATGATAAAAGCATTACTATCACTTGTCCACGGGATTCTTGTAATGAGTATGGTGAAGATAATGCAGATACAGCATGTGAGACTCAGACCAAGTTTGGAGGCCCGTGTGGATCTTCTATAGGTCAACAGCACTTGACATTCTTAAGTGACCAGTTGGAAGTGAAGTGGTATAGAAGTCCTGAGGAGCTCATTGAGGATGGCTGCACTACATCAAATATTTACTGTCTGGGCGTTCTTCTTTTTGAGGTGAGATGCTCTTTCCCACTATATGACTTGAAATTTCCATTTCAACTTTTATATTTTTGCTAATTCCAAACTCCAGCCAGACATGCTTGTCGCCATTGGGTTGAACACTGTGTCTACTAGAGACAAATACAGAAGTACATACATTTGTCCATAAATAATGTGGTGCTTGATATTGCTCACCTCTACCACAATCATTTCTGGAAAGCATTAATGGGGAAATCCATAACTAGCTAGACTGCTTTTCTCAACTGGTGACTGTATGGGGAAGAGATGACTTATATGCGTGTCTGAGTGCTTGTTTTGTCTGTCTAGAGCCAAACTTACTTGTTGCTCATTTTGTGTTCAAAACTATAGATGCATTGATTTACAATGTAATGTTTAGCCGCTGATGTCTGTGGTTTGGTTTGTGTTTTGCAAATGATGCTGAATATGTGACCAATTTATGTTTAGTATCCCTGTATTGACTTGTGATTTGAGGTACTGCTGAGTTTGAAATTTTTTTTTGCGCTTATGAGGGTTTTTTTAGCATATGAGAAGAAGTAAATATGAAATTCCCAGTTCTTAATAAGTTAATATACCTTTGGTTCCACTATTCATATTTAATCTCAAAGGAACTTTGCATTTTATCTGCATAGTGCTGTTTTAATCAATTTTATTGTTGCATAGTCAGCTGTAGAATGTGGATATCTTTATGATATGAACTTCTGATTCAATCCAGCTCTAGTTTGCAAAGAACTTGAGCTATGAAATAAGAGATCCTTGTACCGTAGGAGACGTAGCTCTGGGAATTTAGAGTTTTACTGCACCTCTTGCTCTTGATCTGATATCATAAAGGTTTAAATTACACCCACTGGTTGTCAAAATCAATGCTATTCCTCACCCACATTGTATTAGGCTTTGCTATGCTAATTTGGCACCCTCTACTTGAATCACTTGCATTGGTGTACCTAGTCATCCTTGTTTCATGTGACACAGACCTAGCCATTTTAGACAATTTTATACATTTTCCCATCTTTTATGGTAGTCAGCACAAATGAATTTATCTTTTCTTACCACTCATCTGTCTCTATGACAGTTCAAAACCAGCATTATCACAATTGAAAAACTCTTTGTGCCATGTTCAGGATCTGGAATCATTATTTTGGTCTATTTTTGTTTGGTTATACCTATGAGTTATGGGTTTTTTTTTTTTTTTTTTCAGTTACTTGGCCATTTTGACTCTGAAAAAGTGCGCGCCGCAGCAATGTCAGATCTGCATTATAGAATTCTTCCCCCAAATTTTTTATCAGAAAATCCCAAGGAGGCTGGATTCTGTCTTTGGTTGCTTCATCCTGAACCTTCATTGCGCCCAACAACCAGGTAATACGAAACTTTTTTGAAGTTGAAGTCTATTAAATTCAGTTAACGTTGGGTATGGAGAATGAGGCATGCCAAGTGTATTTTCCTTCACTTGAGCTGATGAACAACAGAACAAGATACTGGATTTTTATTTCATCAAAATAATTTCTATTAGAAAGTGTTGGGTTGAGCTGATAATAAAGCTGATGCAAATACTTTGAATTTTGGAGCTCAGCTTGGATCTGTATGTGGGCATAATTATCTGAATTGATATTTGTCTGTCTCTAACAGGGAGATTCTACAATCCGAATTGATTAATGGAGTGGAGGAGGTGCATGCAGAAGAATTATCATCATCCATTGATGAAGATGATGCTGAATCGGAACTACTATTGCATTTCCTTGTCTCATTGAAAGAGCACAAGCAGCAGCATGCTTCCAATTTAGTAAAAGACATTAGCTTCCTAGAAGAGGATATTAAAATGGTTGACAGGAGGTGCAGTTTAAGAAGCTCATTGGTTCATTCTTACTCTCAGGATGACTCCATCTGTAGAAACGAGAATAGGTTTTGTTGTAAAGAGTCCTCAAGTCTGGATGTGCTTTCTCAATCACCCCCTATCTCTAATACCCATGAGTCGGGGTTGACTAGGAATGTTGACCAGCTTGAAAGTGCTTACTTCTCCATGAGATCCAAAATTCAGCTCTCTGAAAATGATGCCACATCACGCCCAGATAAGGATTTATTGAGAACTCGTGAGAATTGGCATTTGGCCCAAAAAGATGAAGAAAACCAGATTCCTACTGATCACTTAGGAGCCTTCTTTGATGGTTTATGCAAGTATGCTCGTTTCAGTAAGTTTGAAGCATGTGGGATACTAAGAAATGGTGATTTCAATACTTCTGCAAATGTCATTTGTTCTCTCAGTTTTGACCGGGATGAGGATTATTTTGCTGCTGCTGGAATATCAAAGAAAATAAAGATATTCGAATTTAATGCACTCTTTAATGACTCTGCTGATATTCATTATCCAGCAATTGAGATGTCAAATAAGTCAAAGCTCAGTTGTGTTTGCTGGAACAACTATATCAAGAACTATCTGGTTTCAACTGATTATGATGGTGTAGTGAAGGTGCGCATATCTACATGTCTCACTGTGAATTGACTTAGGATGCTTGGGGAATGAGATGTGATGAGAATTTTGTGAATAGTAGTAGATGGTTTGTGAATAGTAGTGAGATAGTTTGAGTTAAGTATTTTTTGGGTTTTAGGAAAATAGAGAAAAAATTGAAAAAAAATATTATAAAGTTAAAATATTGTTAGAATGTAATTTTTTAATATGATTTTTATTTTGGGATTTGAAAAAATTGAATTGTTTTTTGTTTGAAAGTTTGGGAAAGTTGTAATGATTAATTTGAAAAAGTTGTAATGATTAGTTTGAAAGTGTTTGTGTTTGAGTTTTGTTTGGGAATGAGATGAGATGGATGAAAATAATTTCCAAACATCCCCCTAAAGGATCTTTTTCTATTAATAGTTCATGCTCGTGCTCTGATTTCCTCTGTTAATTCTAGTTCCCTCTGTTAATATTTATTAATTTTTTATTGCATTGAATAGGGCTGACCAGAATTTCTAAAACCTGAACAATGAGACCTTAAGATTTCATTGGAGTAGATACAATTAATTTACATACTCCCTATGGATGGTATGAACAGTGTGCACACCATCTTCTTTAATCCTTTTTATCCTCAGTACATAATTTTGAGACTTACTCTATGGAAGAATGGATTATATATGTAAAATTACAGGCTTAGATTATGTTCAGGATGGGTATGGGTGCATGTATGCAATTGTTCATTGATGATGATTATGTCTAAGTATTTCTGTATTGATGGTTGATACTACAATATACATCATTATTGGGTAATCCATGATATTACAAGTTAATTTTGAACACTGGAGGTTCTTGTGGGCTTCCCTGATGCGTGGTGTTTTAACCTGGCATATCCCTTACTTTGACATTTACTAAATTTCCTTGTTGCTCATGACATGATTTGCTTGGATTGAGTTACAGTTATGGGATGCAAGTACCGGTCAAGGGGTTTCTCAGTTCAAAGAGCACGAAAAGAGGGCATGGTCTGTCGACTTTTCTCGAGTATATCCCACAAAACTGGCCAGTGGAAGTGATGATTGTTCAGTGAAACTGTGGAGCATTAGTGAGGCATAATTGCTCTCTTTTACTCTCTTTCTTTGCCAAATTAATACAAGAAAATTGATACCAAAATACATGGTCTGTTGTTCTTAGAATTTCATTATCTCAATAATTTTAGTGAAAGTATGAGAAAAAGGGGATTTATTTAATTTTATCCTGTTCTTTAAGCTAAAGAAGTGCGAAGTTTGCTTGTTGTATTCATTAAATTGCTGATCTTTGAAGAACTATATTTCTTTCCTTTTTTTTCTGGATAAATTTACTTTATTTCCAAGAAGATCATCTTTATGCCACTCATTGAACATAGTGAACAACAAACGAAATCTTGTGATTCGAATTTTTTTTTTTTTTTTAAAAAGATTGAATAAGATGGCAAGGACTGTCCTTTGTTGGGTCAATTGGCAAGATGTGCTGGTCGGTTGATGGATGGCGACAGTTTTGCTTTGACCCATTTGAAGATAATGTCACATTTTAGAATTATTTAATTGTAGCTCTGACCACTGCTTGAAAATATTTGGAAGTCTTATGCAATAGAGCTCCTTGTGCAGAAAAACTGTTTAGATACAATCAAGAACATTGCAAATGTCTGCTGTGTTCAGTTCTCTGCTCACTCCTCGCATTTGCTGGCCTTTGGGTCTGCTGATTATCGAACTTATTGCTTCGACCTTCGGTTTGCTAAAATCCCCTGGTGTGTATTGGCTGGCCATGGAAAAGCTGTCAGCTATGTGAAATTTTTGGACTCTCAAACATTGGTTTCTGCATCCACTGATAACACATTAAAGCTTTGGGATCTCAACAATACCAGTCCTAGTGGTCTGTCCGCTAATGCTTGCAGCTTAACACTTCGTGGGCATACTAATGAGAAGGTTAGTTTTTTTACATGCTATGACCTACCTTTGTTTCTTGATTCTAATTAGATCTTGCTTTGACTAAGAATCTGACATTTGCTTCCTTTTCTTGGTTGGTTCAATATTAAATTTGTTTCCTCAGAATTTTGTGGGTTTATCCACTGCTGATGGTTACATAGCATGCGGTTCAGAAACAAATGAGGTATGCATTCATTGCTGGTGTCGCATGCATTCATTGATTTATGAAGGAAAAAGGATTTTTCTTTCATCCTTTCTGTTTTCCCTTCCCCTTTTTTGTGCTCTTTTCTTGTAAATCGAAGGAAATTTGGTACCCGGTAGAAATTGAAGAAGTTTTAAAAAAAGCTTCCAGCTGCTGTTCAAGTCCCCAATATCTACATTTTTTGCATGAGATAATAGAATCGTCTAATCAGTTGAAGCGGTCTCATTGTTTTCAGGTTTATGCTTACCATAGGTCTCTGCCTATGCCAATTACTTCCCACAAGTTTGGCTCCATTGATCCTATCTCCGAAAAAGATACCGACGAAGACAATGGACAATTTGTTTCAAGTGTCTGTTGGAGAGGGAAATCAGATATGGTAGTTGCTGCCACCTCTAGTGGGTGCATGAAAGTGTTGCAGTTGGTTTGAGTAAAAGTGGACTGTCTGAGACCAAGGAGTTGCAGTCTTTGGTGGCTTCTTCGAAGCCCTGAGTCCCAAGGCTTTCCTGGAGGAGGACTATTACTAAGCTGAAACCATATAATAAAATCTATATGGGGAAGCTGAGAATCTGAAGAATTCTTCGGCTCTAGCTGTTCATGTGAAGGGATTCACTCCTTTGAAATACCGACTCGGCAGAATCCCAGCCCAAGAAAATCTTGGGAGAGAAGCCAGCCAGAAATTATGACAACCGATTCCAGATCTCCACATTGGAAGATTGAGATACCAGAGCATAAGAAATTAAAGGCGTAAAACCAGACATCGTCTTGTCATTAATAGAAAGAGGCCCAAGCTTCACAATGTCAAATGATTCATCCAGATCAACATGAATTCAGGACAGAATTCACGATAATTTCTAAATTTAGAGGATTTGAGGCGCGAATGTGTTGGGCATTTAATTGCTTCGCAATAAGCGATCAGTTTTTGCAGTTGCTCGTCTGAACAAATGCAGAGTGCGTTGCGGTCCATAAAAATAAGTTCTCGATGAAGGACTTGCATTTTTTAACACGAGTCGTTTGTTCAAAGACAGCTCAGAAGTGTTGTTGATGCTGACAATTAATGTCATAAAGTGAGAAATTTTATTGTAATTTTTTAAAAAATTGATGTATGTTTAAAGTTTTGTTAACCGTGAGGCGTAGCTCAATTGGTCAGGTTTTGTGTTTGCTCTTCAATGATCATTAGTTTGATTCCTCTTATGGCTACTGAAGATTTATCTGGCCGTTAACTTCAAGACCCCATGGGATTAGTCGAGGTGCGCGCAAGCTGGCTCGGACATTCAAGGATATTAAAAAAAAATGTTTAAAGTTTTGTTCCAAAGATCTGACAGGATGTCCTGGTTATGTCTTTTTGGCTTATTTTGTAATTCTGTAAACTTGTGATTAATTTTTCTTCGAAGGAAGAGTATGTCAATGCACTTCTTTATTTGAAAGATTTAAATTTTAGAAGTTATATTTGAAATCAAATCATATTATGGAAGCACCTTATCAAATATGATTTATTAAAAATTTTATTCAGAAACTTTACATTACACAGAATATAAATAGTAGTTACAGTTGTGAGTGTATAAGTGTTGTATAATTATTTTGAAAAAAATAATAATAAATCAGAAATTTATATGAAAATTTTAATTTTTAATAATAGATTTTATTCTTTTTTAAAACGATTGTATAGTAATTATATACTTTATGATTATATATAGTATTACTCTTGAGAAAATAAAATTAAAATTAAAAAAATCAAAATAAGAACTCGTTCTATATTACACTACAGAGAATAAAAAAAATTTTAAGAAAAAAGGGCAAAAAAAAAAAAAAAAAAGGTTTTGGAAATACTAAAAAAATATGGACCGTGTCATCATTGCAGTCGCAAGCTAAGCTAGCTAGCCATAGATTGCAAGAACCACAAAAACGACTGCGTTACATGCTCGCTCCGCGAACGTAGAAGACGATGCAGTGGTACTTCGTTGCGGCGCTCCTTACCATTCTCACCAGCTCTCAGGTCAGCAACCAGAAAATCATAACTCCTCTTTGTTGAGCTTCGAATCTAATGCAACGTAATGTACCCAATCAATGCTCGATTTGCTACAATTTCATCCACGCTGCCTGCTTGCCTTTTCTATTGTATAGATCCCATACATTCACTGCTCCTCATTACTATGATTGTTGGGATTTTTCATTGCAATTTCGACCAATTTCATTTAGATACGATGCTTATTGGAAATGAATTGACATTTTGGTTAATTTTACTTGCTTACGCTGACTGATTGAATTCTAATGAAAGAGTTATCTTCCCGATTCAAATGTGTTAGAGATTGATATTTCTGGATGTGACAGGGGATTTTGACAACACTCTCTCAAAGTAATGGACGGTATTTGTATGACTATGCAACCGTTCCATTTCTTGCAGAAGTTTTTAAGGTATTTTTCATAAACTGAAGTATTAGATTAGCTGTGCTACACCCTATCAGAAGCCCTTAATAGTTAATATACAATATATATATATATTTTTTAAATCTTGTTTTTATTATTCCAGCTAGTGGTTTCTAGTTTACTTCTTTGGCAAGAGTGCCGGGTATCGCCTTCTACAAGGATGACCACGGACTGGAAAAGTGTGCGGTTATTTCCTATTCCTTCGGTCATATACCTAGTTCACAACAACGTTCAATTTGCTACATTAACTTACGTGGATACGTCGACCTACCAGATTATGGGTAATCTGAAGATTGTGACTACTGCCTTATTATTCAGGTGCCTACATTGTCCCTTTTGAGGTCATGTATTATCTGATTCCTTTTTGTGATTTTTGCTGTACTGTTTGTTATCTGTAAATCTTTAGTCTTTTGCTTTTTTGACTAGGATATATGTTTTGTTTACTGTAGCATCTTTTTGTTAATTTACTGAAGAATCACTTTATATGATGCTTAGGCTATTCCTGAGGAGGAAGCTGTCTAATATACAATGGATGGCTATTTGTCTATTAGCAGTTGGAACAACCACAAGCCAGGTTTGATTACTCTAACTTATAGAATATTACAACTGAGGCTGGTTTCTTAATTAAAACTGTGGTGTCTTACATTTTCATGAACTATTGGTCTTTAATCATCTGATGTTTTAGCACAACAATCTTCATGCTTATTCAGAAACATACTCAAATTAATGAGTGGCAGCTTCCTGCCTGGTGTTTTTATGGCATTCATTATAAGATGCTGGACCTTACATATTCTGAATCCACTTAATAGAATGTATTATTTGTACCCTTGATAATCCTTAATAGAATTTTTTTTAGATGCATTTGAAGGAGTGAACTAGGTGGTCATCTCTGTATTCTTTTGTAGTTGAGAAATTATGCTATTATTGTTCCTTTAAATGGTGAATTATTAAAACTAAAAAAGGAAAGAAAAAAGAAGTCTATATAAAAGTGACCGATCCTTTTGCCCAAATTTTATTGTTCCAACTGTTGTAGATTAAAGGTTGTGGAGAAGCTTCATGTGACTCTCTATTCTCAGCACCAATCCAAGGGTATATGTTGGGGATTCTATCTGCTTGTCTATCGGCACTGGCAGGCGTTTACACAGAATTTCTGATGAAGAAGAACAATGATAGCTTGTATTGGCAGAATGTACAATTATATACGTAGGTATCTTTTATCCTCATATTAACTTGATTATTCAATAGCATAATCATCTGTAATCTTGAGTATTTGCCATTGCATATCTCACCCAGAAGCCCAGAAGTCTTTCATAATTGGAAGTCTTAAAGGATGTTTAAAAGTAATTCTCGCACCCCCCCCCCCCCCCCCCCCCCCCAAAAAAACACCAAAAAAAAATAAAAATTGAAGATTGGTAGCATTTCTCTGCTTATGGTCCTTTTAAGATCTAAATAAGAGAAGCTATTGGATTATGAGTTGTATTGAAGTTTCTCAATTTATCTTGTATGATATTTTTGGGAGATAGGTTTCCTTTTTTTAAGGCATATGCTTGAATTATATTTTGATTGTACTCTTTTAATAAAACGTTTGATTACTTTTTAGAAATATATATGTAGATTGTAGTCTAGTGTTTCTACTGCCCCAGTATACTTTGGGATAATGTTTCTTTCTCAGGTTTGGTGCAATTTTCAATATGGCACGGCTTCTTGCAGATGATTTTAGGGGTGGATTTGAGAATGGTCCTTGGTGGCACCGTATTTTTGATGGATACAGTATTACAACTTGGATGGTTGTATTAAACCTTGGATCCACAGGCTTGCTGGTTTCATGGTTGATGAAGTATGCTGACAATATTGTGAAGGTGAATTTTTTTTTTTTTCTTTTCTACAAAGCTTTTATTACAAATATAAGTTACCCGAAAATGCATAGCGCTGAAATATTTTATTAGTTTCTTTGTTTTTTCCCCTTAATTTTTACATAGCCTTTTACTCACATTCTACTTGGGGAACCCTATTACCGGTGTAAATATACAAATCAAGTGTACCTATACGCTAAGTTGTATAACATTTTCAATGATATACTTTTGCTGACCATTCAATGTGTTTTCTTATTTTTACTGCTGTTTACATGCGCTAAAATCAGGTGTATTCCACATCAATGGCCATGCTGCTTACAATGGTTTTATCTGTATACCTTTTCAATTTCAAGCCTGCACTGCAGGTAAAAAACCATGTATTTCAAAGTCCAAATTTCTTCTCTATATCTCATGCCAAGCAGTACTTTTACATGGTTATTGATCCTTTTTTTTCATGTTTACCTTTTCTTGTCTTACTGCAGCTTTTCTTAGGTATTATTATCTGTATGATGTCCCTACACATGTATTTTGCCCCTCCAAACATACTGGTGGATTTGCCATCAACCACTGAAGCAGCTCCTATGAAAGTCTAAAAGAAGTTTGTGTTGAACCAAGAACAGATTCCTGTTGTTTCTCTTGTTCAAGGAAACTGATAACTTTTGTCAGATGCCCACTGGAAATGGCTACTAACTTACTAATGAATTGCCATCTATGGAATATATGGAGAGGGGATACCACACTACGTCCTTCGAGAAGCATCTGTAGTTGGAAACCACCCTGTTGACATCTGGGTTCTTCAGGGGAACAGAACAATCCCCCCGGCCGACAATTACCATCCAAGTTGTGACTGAACAAATGTATTCCATTATGTACGTGAACAGACTGACATGTAGATTGTTTTCAAAGTACTATTTTTAGCTCCATGTACTGATAATCTTGTTCAAAATTTAAATTCCACTAATTTCTTTTTCGTTTTTCATTCATCATGATTAAAGAATGGCTACAAATTCCTGATGTTTGTCCCGTGCAAGGAAACTGAATGCTTTTTTGTCATGTGCTCACCAGAAGCTGGCTATACTCCCCCAAAGGCACGAGAAACAAACTAATATATTCAAGGATATTTATGAACAAAAAGTTTTTACAACTTGAATTCTTTAAGCTAATCATAGATTAACTGAAGAAGTTGTTAGGGAATCAGAATCTCTTATCGAGGATTCTTTGGTTCTGCTTTGTTCATTTTCTATATCCTGCAATTTATTTATTTATTTTTAAATCCAATTCTGGCAAGATCGATGGATATGTCTAAATTGTCTTTTGCATTTGAGTCTTCTAGGCCTATTTTAAATTCACACAGCTGGGTTTTACCAAAAGAAAATGAGTGGGGCTATATTTTGTTAGGGATGATAAGAGAAAAACAAAAAATAGAATCAATCAGAGACAAGACACAAAGTTTACTTGGTTTGATAATGTCTCTACATCTGTGGAACTGCAGAGAATTTTATTTTAGACAGATGGCTAAAAAAGTGCTCCGCCGTCTTGTTCAATACGAGTAATCCCTAATGAACCCGCAAGTTTTAGCACTTTCCCTTTAAAATGCCTTGCTTCTCTGATTCTAGAACTCGCTCGTGGTGAATTGAAGAATCACGGCCTTCACCCTATACTGCACTAACAAGTAACTAGTGCAGTGAATTGAGCAAAAATGGATATAGATATGTACGTACACATGTAACATCAAAACTGCAACTGGGTGCATTATTTTATAACTTGCAAGGATAGCTCTAGAAAATGGATGGTCTGGCAGTGTTTCTAAAATTTAATCAAACAATCCTAACCATTCAATCGTTAGAGGCATGAATATGGACTATCATATATAGCTTTCAGTGTTGTTCGGATGCATTAAATTGAGTCTCTCAACACTTGGCTCGCATACCACGATGTAAAAAGGTAGAAAAATCCATCATAATGTTCGGAATGCTTCGCTTTCAAAACATTAATGCACCCTCATTCTTGTTTTCGTTCTTGTATTTGTACACACTATCTAACGTTCTCCTTCCTAGGATGTCTATAAAAGGGCAACTTGGGACTGGTTTCTGATCAAAACAACACATTGTGGAAAAGTGATCAGGATGAGTAGTGGAAGTGGTTGTGCCAACACTGCTTATGCCTTGCAGGGGCTAAAGCCAAATGGGCAACAAGTGATGAGCAAGAGCAACAGGTGCTACAAGTTCCAGATGCCTCTGCACTACCCAAGGTACAAGAAGAGTGACTACGAGGCCATGCCTGAGTGGAAACTGGACGTCCTGCTTAATGAGTACGGGCTGCCTGTCAATGGAGATGTCACCCAAAAGAGGAAGTTCGCCATGGGAGCCTTCCTTTGGCCTTCCCAACAATGAACAACTGCATGTAACTTCGTTCCAAAAGCTTATTAGTAATAACTAAGAAAAAAGCCTAGGGTGGATGATAATCTTAGATATTTAATCATCTTTGAGGTTTATTTAGATTATCATGTAATTTTTAATGTTTTAGGTCGATCCTCATGGTCTGTGTAATACTTGTGTGCAAGTATAATGAATATATATAATATATTAATACATAAGACAAGTATCTATTCAAAGGATCGAGGAGCTTTAGATTCATGCATGATTGGGGTGGCCATGGTCCCCTAAACATTTATATTTTTAAGTTCCATTCTTGCAAGAAGCATATAGGTGGCGCCCAACCCTATGTTTGACTATTTATCAGCAGTACCATCACGGCATGTGCTTGTTCATGATTTCCCTGCATAAAAATATATATACAAGACCAGACTAAAGCATGCATGCAGTTCAATGCTCAGCAGCTCATATGCATGCTGTACCTGCTTATCATGTTTGTGTGTAAGCTAGCTAAAGGGGTTCAACTGTAATATTGCAGATCATAAACTTGCATGCATGCATCATACAGCTTGAGCTCTCCAAGAAATAAAAAGGGATCAATAGGCTATTCTCTTAATCATCATTATAAATAGATGGTCATGATCTCTAACAGGATTACTTATAAAAAAAAAAAAATTGATATCCAACAGGATTGGATTCTTTTTTATTTATAACGTTTGAATCTTATGCTGTTATTCATCGTCTATGTAAGGAATTATTGTGCGTTGGTCGATAGTTTTGTTTAGTATGTTAATGGGCGGTCTCGCGTCTCGTGATTAGTTTCTATAGCTACTAGAAAGAGTAAGATCATTCTTAACTTCGAGCACTCCTAACGGATTATCTATATCTAAAATAAAGTGTTATTTTTAACCATTAGACATAAAAACCGCTTGCAATGGATTAGCTAATGCCAAATTTTGTAGCTTTTAGTTACAGTATTTGTAAAGATAAAATTAAATTTGATTGCTACTGTACAAGGAGAAAATCCTTATTTTATTATTCGTATGTAACTCTTCATCTCTCCTCTTGATATTTTCTCAACATAACTGACATCTGTTTCTTTCTCTCGAATTCTTTTTCCCATTTTCACTTCTATTTTTCTCGTAATTTAATTAGAATATAATTCCTAATTAACATATAAATAGGTAGAATGGTAAATTATGATAAAATAAAATAAATTACTCATTACTATATAATGAATAAATTAATAATTCAATATAAAGATTTGATATGACTAGTCGAAGTTAAATTCAAATCATATTATTTTATTATTATATAATGAAAAAATAAATATTCTAATGTGAAAACTTATGTGAATGGAATAGTCTAAATCAAAATCTAGCTTACATTTATCAAAAGTGTCATTTACATATATATAATCCATTAATAATGCTTTACTACAAAAAGAAATTTAAAAATTGATAGACAATATCACCTCTTCATATTGGGATAAGACTGAGATAATAGTATAGTACTTAAAAAAATATATAGAAGACATGCGAAAAAAATCAGCTTGTACGTAATGCATGGGGTGTTTTCCACCAAGTGAAATTTGTGGTGGATTTCAGAACTAAATGGAAGTTTTGGTGCAAGTTTTACGAAAGGATGCCACTCATCATCTGACACCACATATTTTACATATTTTAATATTATTTTTTATTTTGTTTTATTATTGTTAAATGAATTGAGTTGTTCTACTTATCATCCATGCATTATATATTTGTTATTCGAAAAATAAAAAAAAAAATTGAAATAAGTTTGGTGCGTAGAGATAATAAGTAGAATTATTCTTTTATTATAAGTGTAAAAACTATAAACCCATGATCTTTTTCACTTTCTAGTGTTGCAATTTGATCAATATGTAGGCCCTCTCGCTAAAAGTATGTGGTCTATATGGTATGAGATCCAGCTTCAAAAGTTTTGTCTTGAGTTTGATCCCCTTCTCTAAATTTCCCAATATATATATATAAAATAAAATGTAGGCCCTCTCTTTACGGCATCTGAGATTAGTTTTGATGGCTCCATTACATAGAAATGGATGAGGTTGGACAAAAACTTCAATATGAGTTGTATGTGTAGTTTGCATCGAATTAATAAGGTCTCATTCAATATGACAACTACACGTAACCTCTCACCCACGGCATCAACGATTCAACGTTATGTAATGCCAAAATGTCCCATCTTATCCGGTATCAACATTATGACATGATCAACATAAACATATTATATACTTCTTTAATCCCCCCATCTCCCCCCCCCCCCCCCCCCCCCCCCCCCCCCCCACAAAACAAAAAAACCAAATATCTAATTAACAATATTTTAAAATTCAACATTGAAAAGTGCTAATCACACAGCTCATGTACGTGACTAGCGCTAATTTTCAATTTTGTCTTTTATAATTAACGTACTCTTAAGAGTTAGTTCTATTCCAATGTGAGATTGGAGATTGAGGTGTTACACATTTTTACCTACTTTGTTTCATGGTTTAGGCTATTTCTGATGAGTAATCTATATGCTCTATAAAGGATGGGTTATTGCCTTTTTGTCCTGTTAAATGGTGGAAAAATCAACCAGAAAATTATAATACTAATTTAAAGATATATATATATATATATATATATTTATAAGTAAGAAGTAATTTTATTAGAAACGAATGTATAGATGAAACTCATGTACATAATATGTAGACAAAATAAAATAACAAAATACCTGTTGAGAAACAGAAAATGACAACATAAAATCATGAGCAGAAATTTTGTTAATTACTAAAGAAGAAAATCAAAGTAATAAAAAGTGCATAAAAAATTCGAGAGTTGCTCCAAAGTACGCAACTTATCATTAAAACGCCGCCATTCATTTAATCTAAATGGACCATATAAAACACAAAAGAATCATATTCTAAACCACGTTCACTTGAGAATTAAATAACTATAAAGTTTGTTCCAACACGCAAGAAGATCAACCACTCTCAAAGGCATCACATAAGAGCATGATTGATCTTCTGAAAAGAAATTAAGATGCACATCCAACTCTCACGTACACTATTAATAGATTCATGTAAGTCAATAGCAATTAAATATGAGAACTGCTATTGACTTACCATGTACGGCATGAACATTATGGATTGAAAAAGATTCTTGTCATATCAAATAGTTTTTATTGCATATACAGCCACCTTTTCTTCAAAATTCAACCTTACAAACTGTCAAAATATGCAACTTTGTTCAACAATTTTCCCGTTGCGCAAAATCTTAAGGTTTATGAAGCTTCTCAATTATTCTTTTGATAAACCCACTTGTATGGTTAACACGTTTATATATTTCCTTCCACAAGGATATATATATATATATATATATATATATGATTCTTCTGGAAGAGCAGCCTTCTCCAAGACAATTTCTAAGTATCACACAAACAAGACAAAATTATATATATATATATATATAAAGGAAAATGATAATCGATCATTTTTTTTAAAAGATTTGTGTTTGTTTTATATATATATATATATATATATATATATATTAACAACACAAAAAATGCTTTAAAAAAAAAAAAAAAAAAAAACTTACCCTGTCAATCCAATCCACCATCCTTGGTGGGTTTTCTCGGTTGTCCAGCAGCTTCCATTAAAAAAATGATGAATAATGTTAGGCTTTCCGATTTTTTTTTTTAATTTTTTTACTTCGTGAGTAAGAAAGTATTTTTTAATGATGTTGTAAATTT